>NW_011099163.1:0-1186 GCF_000146605.3 Meleagris gallopavo | reverse complement strand
TAAACATCAGATCCCTACATTATTTTTAATTGTCCTTTGAGGTGGCTGAAATGCTACTGAAAGATTCTTTTCTTTAATATTGGACAAGACATTTCATTAGGGAAGGGAAATGGTGCTCTTACCAGGCTATGTTAAGGCAAGGACATGCAGTTGTATTACCTCTGCTTACTTCTACCCCTACACCAGCAAAATAACTGATATTTATACAGAGGAACAAAGAGGCTTCACTCCTTCAGCGCATCAGGACTTCCCATTTTCAAAAAATCCATAAGAATTCAACAACTCCTGCATGCTTGCTCTCTAGCCACCACTTGAAATCCAGCAATGTGGTTGGGAGATAGGAAGATCTCTCAGTGGCCAAGCTGCATCTATGAGAGCCGTCCAGCATGATGTAGGACCAGGGCACCGTGTCCAATCCTAATCCACTGCTTCTCCTGCTGATATTCCAGTAGGCGGGTTACTGGACGGCCAGTCTGTGGTTGTGGATGAGCTCCACCTCTCAGAGCCAGGCTGGGACACATGTAAGACTTCTCTCATGGTGAGAGGGCTGCTGGATCAGCTGAAGCGCAACAGGGATCTTAGCAGCTCAAATGTACCTGAGGTCCATTTCATGTTCTGACAGTGAGTCACTGATAGCACTCGAGCAGGCAGGGGACAGTCAGGTGAAGTTTGCACTTATTTCACATACTGACAACTGCTGGACAAAGCCTTCCTCATAGAATTGGTGTCTTCTGACTTCGGGAACAAACGGTTGTTTGCTTTGACATTTATGCAATGGCAGGGACACATTACATGTATGGACTTTTTAATCTGCTTTTGCTGAGATACTTCTTTTCATTTCTGTCTCTTCAATGTCGTAAAGGATTTCATTAAAAGTTAAGAGACCAAAGAACTTGGGATGCTTGTTTTCCTTTTCTAAGTTGGTGAATAAGGACTAGGGATGAAGAGAAGCAAATATCAGCTAGCTCTAAATTTTGAAGCATGAGGAAATAAGAATTCAGTTTTAAATCCTCAGCTGCAGCTCACTTTAATAAATCAGTTTGCTTTAAATGTTAAACGTGTTCTGACAAACACTCAGTACGGCAGATAAGGAAATGAAGTCAGAAAATTCTCAATGGATGGTTATTTTTTGAAGTTTCAAGCAGTGTGATTCAAATGTGAAAAATAAAATGTCTAATAAATGTCA
>NW_011099162.1:0-1064 GCF_000146605.3 Meleagris gallopavo | reverse complement strand
CTTTGGTGATGGAGAAACTGCTGTCTGAGCTACTGAAGTGTGCTGCGTGCATGGAAACTCCTTCTAAGGACAGTTCATTTCCAGCATATCTCCCCTGAGGTCAGGTACAAACAGTCACCAGTTCTTGTTTAAGCCAAGCCATGTGGCCTTGCCAGGAGGATGGGTACCGTGCCACCTGCTTGTACCTGAAATTAAATTATCTTTAGTTATTTTTATTCGCGATGTTATCATTCACCTGGAATGGGTGTGAGATGGTTTCAGCAGTTACTGGAGGAAGTTGGCCAAATCTGCACAGCCAAGATGGAAAACAGGGAAATGACTGCATCTCATATACTCAGTTAAAATCTCTGGTTTCAAACTCCCATGGCTTTGTTGCATTCACACCTGCTTTTGTTGCTGTGGTTGTTTGTTATGAAAATATTCCCCCAAAATTTCAGAGGCTTTCCAGGTTTGCTCCTGGTTCTTGCCTAGGAGAACCTCTGAGAATCTTCAGATTTGGAAGAGACCTTTAAAGGCTGTCTGGTCCCACTTCTGTACAACGAATGGAGACACCCACAGCTCCGTCAGTGCGCAGAGCCCCGTTCCCTGACCTTGGAAGTTAAAAGAATTTAGCAGTAAAACCTAGAATGCAAGTATCTGCCCTGCTGGCTTCCAGAGTTTGAACTCCACTGGCCTTCAGAAATTAATGCCAAAATCTGCTGCCTGCAGCTTCTGATAGGAGAAATCTGTTAGATAATATAAACACTGGTGTGTGCACCTCACTTCCATTTCAAGGTGAGCTCGCAGTATAAAGAGCTGCGTTTCCTCCAACAGCAATCTCATCGTCAGATCCCACAAGAATGAAGACTCTTGGTGTGCTGTTCTTGCTGTCGGGTGCGTAGGCAGCGCGTGCCCCTCTCAGCACCCCCGGCCTGCTGCCTGCACACCTAACGCTAACCTCTGTGCTTCTCCTCAGTGGTGGCTGCCATCGCTGCCATCTCACCTCGTGCGTTATGGGAGTTCCGCAGCATGATCAAATGCACCATCCCAGACAGCCACCCTTTCCTTAGATTTGATGACTACGG
>NW_011099161.1:0-732 GCF_000146605.3 Meleagris gallopavo | reverse complement strand
GTGTGTGTATGTCTGCGGTCAGCCTGGAAGCTCAGGAGGAGTGTTTGTCTGCTGTTATGTGTTCCTTTTGTCCCAGAGAATCATTCCTGGAGCTGGGAAGAAGTTTGCAGTCAGTGTGTTCCCACAGTGATGTTCAGAAGCAGGATTTGTGTGTGGTGCATCAGAAGAGCAGGGATCAGATCCCAGAACATGTGCTTGTTGTCAGCACGTGTGCTGCTGTTCATCCACAACTCGGTATCCCACAAATACTGTTTAAAACGAGTGGTGGAAGGTGGTGCTGAGTGCTGGGAGGAAGGGTTTGTGTCTGCGGTGCTGCCCGGAGTGGCTGGACTGTGGAAAGCAAAGGAGGTCTTTTAAAGTGAAGAGTCCTCTATATCTTGAGGGGCTGAATGGATTAGTACTCTTAATTTCCCCTCTTTTGTATGAATGCATTTCCAGTGTGTTAATTAAGATGTTGCAATTTGCTAACACTTAGCTTTAGGCTGCAGCACTGCTCTGGGCTGTCGTTCCCAGCCCTTACCTGTGGAGGAGAGCGTGCTCAGGGCTGCAGCAAAGCTTGGCTCAGTGTTGGCCAAGAGGAGTTGAAGAGGAAGTGAAACCCTGTACGAGCATCTGCAAGGCTGTAATGCCAAGAGGGGGAGGTGAATTGTTTAGCTTTAGTACAACTGTCTACTTCTGAAGTCCAAAAAACCATGTTTTTAAAGAGAAGTCTGGAGCTCATTTTTGGAAGAA
>NW_011099160.1:0-462 GCF_000146605.3 Meleagris gallopavo | reverse complement strand
GAGAATTATAAACCAAGCAATGAAAGTGCAGTTTTGAAATCTGCTGCCCTTAGGCTCCCAACACAGCTTCGTCCAACATGCATGGTATCAATGAAGTATCACACTATAACTGTTATTGCTGCAATTAAAGCTCTGCTGAGGGCACGGGCCTCTACCTTACCACACCCAAACTACTTTTGGTGTCGTTCCCAGAAACAAAGTTTAGCTCACACCCAGCAAAAGCTCATAGCGGCTGCTGCACTTTTCAGAGAGGAGAGTGTTTTGCATTCAAATGAGGCAAGCAGAATGCCATTAAGTCTGAGCACGTTATTTGATAAGGAACGCAGCTTCTGCTCTCACCAAGCTGTGAATTTCCCGGAGGGTCAGCATAAATATTAAGCATGTCAATAACAAGCACACTGATGGAAGCCAGCGTGTGAGGGAAAAGAAAAATGGGATGAGCTCCACAGAAGCAATTAGAGG
>NW_011099159.1:0-707 GCF_000146605.3 Meleagris gallopavo | reverse complement strand
GCAGTGCAGAGCAGAGCTGAGCACTGCAGAGCAGAGCAGTGCAGAGCTGAGCAGAGCAGTGCAGAGCTGAGCAGAGCAGTGCAGTGCAGAGCTGAGCAGAGGTGAGCAGTGCAGAGCTGAGCAGAGCAGTACAGAGCAGAGCAGTGCAGAGGTGAGCAGAGCTGAGCACTGCAGAGCAGAGCAATGCAGAACAGTGCAGAGCAGAGCAGTGCAGAACAGTGCAGAGCTGAGCAGAGGTGAGCAGTGCAGAGCTGAGCAGAGGTGAGCAGTGCAGAGCTGAGCAGAGGTGAGCAGTGCAGAGCAGAGCAGTGCAGAGCAGTGCAGAGCAGAGCTGAGCAGAGAAGTGCAGAGCTGAGCAGTGCAGAGCTGAGCAGTGCAGAGCTGAGCAGTGCAGAGCTGAGCAGTGCAGAGCTGAGCAGTGCAGAGCTGAGCTGAGCAGAGCTGAGCAGAGCTGAGCAGTGCAGAGCTGAGCTGAGCAGAGCTGAGCTGAGCAGTGCAGAGCTGAGCAGAGCAGTGCAGAGCAGAGCAGAGGTGAGCTGAGCAGAGCTGAGCTGAGCAGAGCTGAGCTGAGCAGACCAGAGCTGAGCAGACCAGAGCTGAGCAGACCAGAGCTGAGCTGAGGAGTGCAGAGCTGAGCTGAGTTGAGCAGTGCAGAGCAATGCAGAGCTGAGCAGAGCAGTGCAGAGCTGAGCAGAGCAGTGCAGAGC
>NW_011099158.1:0-912 GCF_000146605.3 Meleagris gallopavo | reverse complement strand
CTAAGACTATCGTGGGCTGCCCTGAAAGTTAAGTGTGTATTTGGCATGGTGTAGAACTGTTTTTAGCTTTAGAACAAAGTTTAATTCTATTATGAAAGTATCCTAAACTTCGTAGGCGAGTTAGAACTTAATGGAAACTAACTGTACCTGTATTCTGATCATTCTAAAATGGAGGATGCTGTCCTAACACAAAGTTAGGTCATTTAGTTTTGTATATTCTGTTGATATGCTGCTTTGTATGTCCAGCTCTTCAGTCTCACAAGAGAAGTCAACTGTCAGAGAGCTTCAGCAACAAGCTGCTCTTGTACAGCTACAAGCACTGGAATAAACCACCCGCTCCAGTATAGCCAAATTATTGCTCGTATGGTTGTTGGTATTATGGCAGAAACTCACAGAACTAGTGCTTAGCTTACAAGAAGTTGGCATAAAAATGCATTTAAATAAATATGATGCAATAACCAATTTGAAGCCTGAGTTTAAGGGTTCTGCTGTTTCAGGTTTGAATTGTTCTTTTCCCTTCCCTCATCACTTCCACTGAGTCAGCAACAGACAGCAGCAGCAGGGCACAGAATGGCAAGAACACATCCACATCCACATCCACATCCACATCCACATCCACATCCACATCCACATCCACATCCACATCCACATCCACATCCACATCCACCAACGGTGCGTGGTGCAGCAGGCACCTGACCTGTGCTTTGTACCATTAACAGAGTTTCTGCAGACAACATTGATTAAAATAAACACATTTTAGTATAAATACTATATTTATTAAATATCTTTACAATTCATTTAAATGTATTTACAGAACTATTCCTGCATAAGTTATACCTCAGACATGAAATTCACATAATTGCCTCTTAGGTAAGCATAGATGATAGTCTCATTTAACAACAACAAAAAAAA
>NW_011099157.1:0-530 GCF_000146605.3 Meleagris gallopavo | reverse complement strand
GGAAGAAATTTATTTAAGCACAATAGCTCTTATAGGCTACCTTACAACTCCTACCACTCCCTGATTGCTGCTCTGCTCCATCATTATGATGGTGTTTTAATTGAGTTAAAAAAACAGAAATTACATGTAAAATAATTACCAAACCCAACTGATACTGGGGCCACAAAAATCAGAAGGAACCAGATGAAGGTCAGTGCCAGCCCTGAACAGGAGCTAAGTACAAATGTTTTAAAAGAAAAACTTCCCATGCAGCAATGTGTGCACAAGAAATATGGCATTGTGTCTGTCTGGCAAGAATGTGGGTCTTCTGCTTAAGTGTAGAACTGTATGTATCACTCACATACACACAACACACCATCAGTACATGCAGAAGGGACCCAGCACATCTCATTAACGCAGGCTGACAAGTCCTAACAGGACTTGCTCTCCAGCTAACAGAACAGTTAAAAAACAAACATATTTTGTTCATGTGTGTATATTATATATGTATATAATGTGCCATTATACTCATGTGCTGATTTAATTAACAA
>NW_011099156.1:0-379 GCF_000146605.3 Meleagris gallopavo | reverse complement strand
TATCTTGTATCCTGGAGAAGCAGAAATCAATAATTTATTGAAATTGGTTTTAACTGAAGGTAAGAATTTTTAATTGACACGTGAGTGTTTGTATTTCTAATTGAAAATAAAACATGAAAACACTTTTCAATGTTTTGAGGGAGACCAGAATAAGGAGTACTGGTGTGTTTTGAACCCAGGCTGTTCTAGGAAATTACAGAATGCTTGAGTTTGTGAAGATGCCTTCTGAATGGCTGTGTGTTTGGGGTGCAAAAGAAAATTTGTCTCACTCAAGCAGCTCCTTGAAGTTTGAAAGGTTTAAATCTGTTCTCTGCCAGTATTAATGATTTTTTTTTTCTGGTCTAGCTGATAGTTTAGAACTACTTAGAAGTTTGTTACC
>NW_011099155.1:0-525 GCF_000146605.3 Meleagris gallopavo | reverse complement strand
AGCAGAGATGCTGGCCTGAGTTCGATGGATTGAGAATTCACCATCCAAGACATCATCCGTTGGTTACATCAGAAGCTAAGGCATATGGGACAAAAGGCAATGTGGGCAGCTGCTAAAGCGTGGGGACTGCCCATACAGCTACCTGACATCGTCCAGGCATGCCGGGATTGCGACGCTTGCTCAAAGATGAGACCGAGACCGCTGCCCGAAACAACAGCCCATCTTGCTAGAGGACACAATCCTCTCCAGCGATGGCAGGTCGACTACGCTGGGCCCCTTCCTCAGTCTGAGGGGGCGAGATATGCCCTGACCTGTGTTGACACTGCAAATGGGCTACTGCAGGCTTATCCAGTACCGAAAGCAAACCAGGCATATACCATCAAGGCACTCACCAAACTGATGTCTGCCTACGGGACACCTCAAGTCATTGAGAGCGACCAAGGAACTCATTTTTACTGGTGCACTGATACAACGCTGGGCAGAAGAAAATAACATCGAATGGCGATTCCACCTGCCATATAATCC
>NW_011099154.1:0-324 GCF_000146605.3 Meleagris gallopavo | reverse complement strand
CAGCCACAGGCTCAGCTACAGGTAGTCCAGCAGCCACAGGCAGTAGTGCAGACTGCAGTAACTACTGTGGCCAACACAGCAGTATTGGTAAGAAAGGGAGGACTTGGTGTCTGATGTAGTAACTTCAGTTCTTCTTTTCTGTGTACTACATCTGCGTGCTTTTACTTGCTTTGGGAAGTAAGAATTTTAGGTCAACTTAGTGAAATAAAGGCTATTTTTTTTTTCTTCTTTCTCTTTCTCTCCTGATTGTGCTGGGCACTTTCTCTTTTTTTTTTTTATTCTACTTGTATTTAAAGCGTCTTAATATCATTATTGTAATAATAG
>NW_011099153.1:0-315 GCF_000146605.3 Meleagris gallopavo | reverse complement strand
GCATGGTCCTGAGGGCATGACAATACTTCCTAAGACAACTGTTTAAATGGTGAAAAAATCTGATCTTCCCTCCTTAAGTGTGGCAGTGAAATACCCTTTGACTGAAGATGTGAACTGGGACCGAAGCTTGTATAATGCTCTCAGGGTGCTGGAGGTATGAAGTGCTCAGTTTAGAATCACTTAATGGTTGGAGTTGGAAGGGACCTCCAAAGGCCATCTGTTCCCACTGCCTGCAGTACACAGGGACACCCACAGCTCCAGCAGTGCTCACAGTCCAGTGCCCTGAGCGTGGCTGTGTGCAGGGATGGGGCACCA
>NW_011099152.1:0-521 GCF_000146605.3 Meleagris gallopavo | reverse complement strand
TGGCCTGGGGACCTCGGGGAGACCTCGGGGTCCTCATGGGGACCTTGAAGACTTTGGGGATCTTGGGGACAGGGAAGTCCTTGAGGGGCTGCACTGTACCCCCAGGCTGTCTCAGAACCTGAGTGCAGGCAGCGGCTCGAGGGCACGTCCCAGGGGTAAGTGCCCATGACCATGCCATGGTCACTGCTTGGCCCTTTCTTTATCCTTCTCCATGGTAATTTCCATACCCATCCTCTTTTGTTTTTTCGCCATTTTTGATAAGTAATGGAGGGAACTGTTGTAGGATGGCAGTGCTTGGGCTCTGCTGGAAGGTGGGACGTAGGGGGCTGCAGCACCAACTATTTTGTGTTTGGGTGGTGCCCACGGTGGAGGGCTGCAAAAATCAGTAAGGGAACCACAGGGGGAAGGACAAAGGACTACAATGCCCTGTCTAGACACTAAATGTACTTGAAAATCAAGTCATGGGATTATCTCCACACAAGAACAGACATACGGCAGCCAGTGTTCAGGACTGAAAGGAT
>NW_011099151.1:0-637 GCF_000146605.3 Meleagris gallopavo | reverse complement strand
CATGCAGGAATGGCTAATTCCAACACTCTCACAAGCAGCTTTGATTGAGGATCATATTTTCCAAATAGGAGCTGCACAGCCAGTAGAGCAACATCCAGCTATTACCTTTAACATCTGGTGTCTGTGGAGTGGAGTAGGCATTGGTGTTCTCAATTACATGTGCTGGGTCCACGTTTTCTTGCTCCACCATCATCAGCTGGCTCCAGTATTCCATAGGCAGCAGCAGAAGCCGCTCCACTACCTACAGAAACACCGTGAGCAGCCAACATCAGGAACTGCACACAGCCCTGACACATAGACACTGGGCAGGCATCGCCCCAGCTCCCTCGAGGCAGGATTCTTTAAATGCAGTCCATTTACCCACAGCAGCTCTTCCTGCTCACCTACCTTGGGCTGCCGCTTTGTGTCCTGCAGGAGCGTCATCGGGTCAGGATCAGGTACTGCATGAGCAACTATCGTGGGGCCAAAGACTTTGGCCAGGTTGGTGACGTCCATTTTGGTGTCAGGGCTCTGAGCCACTCTGTTTTTAAAACAAAGAAACAAAGAAACGGAGTTTCTTTATCTCTCGCTTCATGCTCCTGGCCCAAGACTTTTCACTCACAGGCAGCAACAGGAGACTATCAGAGAACACACCAAT
>NW_011099150.1:0-456 GCF_000146605.3 Meleagris gallopavo | reverse complement strand
TATTTAAAAAAAAACAAAAAACAAAAAAAAAAATGTACTTGAGAATCATTATTTTTGTTAGGGAGTATGACACAAAAGTTTAGTTGACTTCACCATAATCAAATATTAACAGTAAAGTCAAACAAAACCAACCTCAAATTAGATGTTTCAAATTCTCATCAGCTGCTGAAGCCATTAAAAAATAAGTATGACAACCATACTAACCATATGTCATTTTAGAGAAGATGGGAAATCTGCAAGAAAACTTTAAGACTTATCTCTAGAAGTTCTTTACAACTTCAGAAGTCTTCAAATGACATCTGCTAGCTTATAATGTAGATACAGTCTAGGTTACAAAAAATAAAATAAGGAATTCTGCAGGTATATAGTCACCTGCTTAGAGTCACTTTCTAAATAGCATGGAACAAACACCTCAGCTGAAACTCAGCAATTTGTTCCACTTACAGTGAAGTCCTT
>NW_011099149.1:17909-23660 GCF_000146605.3 Meleagris gallopavo | reverse complement strand
GGGCTGTGTTAAACACCCTCTGTGTCCCTCTGCACGAATAACTGCAGGCAGAGGTACGGCAGAGTAAGCACAGAAAATTTAATAATTCAAGAAACAAAGCAATAAATAAGAGTAAATAAGAGACAGTAAATAGGAAGTACATTTCCAGTGGTAGGACTTTCCCATAATCAAAGTCATTCTGGATCCCAAATATTTCCACTGGAGGAGGGCACGGTATCTAGAGCCAGAGCATACCAACATACCAAACATGGTGAAGAAAAAAGGCAACTCTATCCCAGTGACCAGTATTGAATGTACCTCTTTTTGCCTGCTCCGTAGGAAGAGGGCACGTGTTCACCTTCTAAGCATCATTTCACAACGCTTGGCCACAGAAGGACAAGGAGTGAGGAAGCAGGTGGTCCAGACAAATTCAGGGCAAACGCGTAGAATGGCCTGGGTTGAAAAGGACCTTCTTGATTGTCTAGTTTCAACCACCCTGCTGTGGGCAGTGTTGCCAACCACCAGACCAGGCTGCCCAGAGCCACATCCAACCTGACCTTGAATGCCTCCAGGGATGGGGCATCCACAACCTCCTTGGGTAACCTGTTCCAGTGCCTCACCACCCTCTGTGTGAAAAACTTCCTCCTAATATCCAACCTAAATCTCTCCTGTTTTAGTTGAGATGTCCTATCTCTGTCAACCCATATAAACAGCCACTCCCTCTCCTGTTTATACGCTCCCTTCAAGAACTGGAGGGCCACAGTGAGGTCTCCCCGAAGCCTTCTCCTCTCCAAGCTAAACAGCCCAGTTTCCTCAACCTTTCCTCATCAGAGAGGAGCTTCTATTCTTTTCTGCTTAGGAGAGCCCTCTGACCATCTTAGTGCCCTCCTCTGGACACGCTCCAAGAGCTCCACATGCTTCCTGTGCCGGGGGCCCCAAGCCTGGACGCCGTGCTGCAGATGGGGCCTTGCAAGAGCCAAGTAGAGGGGGACAATCACCTCCCTCTCCCTGCTGGCCACCCCTTTTTTAATGCAGTTCAGAACACAGTTGGCCTTCCGGGTTGCAGGCGCACACTGCTGGCTCATGTCCAGCTTCTCATCCTTCCACCAGGACCCCCAAGTCCTTCTCTGCAGGGCTGCTCTCAAGGGGTTCTTCCCCGGTAGTAAAACAAACAACAACAACAACAACACATTAAAAGGTCCAAATTTTTCAGCTAAGAGCTGATGAATCACTGGGATAAAGCTATATACCAACTTAGTAAATAATAAAGTTAATCTCACTACAAATAGAGAAGTAACTGACAACACAATTGCTCAGTTCGTAGTGTTTGTTCACTGACAAAAAAAAAGGTCTTTGTGATGCTTTTATTACAGCAAGTCCTTCAGCTGAGAGCTAAATACCCATGTGGGTCACAGGCAGGCCATTGTGCATAGAAAACCCATGTCCTGCTCCAACAGAGGTAAAAGCAATCTTTTTTCCCCCATCCTCCATGGAAGTATAGGTTGGTTTTCTTTGCTTTTTCACAGTGGAGATCACTGTCAGTGTTACTGAGATACACACGAGACTTCTGATTTTACCAAAACATTAAAATAAAAAGAAGAAAGAAAAGAATGTAAACTGAGCCCTGCAGTGGACTAGTATAGTATTTAATTACTTCCCCCTCACCAATTTTCAGCTTCTCAATGATTAATCCCTTCCCCCTTCTCCGCAGTCTATCACCACAGCCACATCAAGAAGAGTTAGAAGACACATGTGTAGGGAGCCAGGCCCTTCTGCCTATGGCACCCCTTCCCTACTCTCGAGTTCTTCTGATTCCACCACAGCACTGCATGCAGCTGAATCTGCATGGTTCCAAGTTACCATATGTGACAGCATCTCTGATTTGATAAGGCACTCGTGAGCTCATGAAACTCTTCTGGTACTCCAAGATGTAGACGATGAATAACTAAGTCCACAGATTCTCAAGCCAGTCAACTTTTCTCACCTGAAAGATTTTGCTGTGTAATTCCATTATGTTTGGAATACTCCCTGTCAGACTTCTGTCTGTCACCCAATTTCAGTCCATCTCTTAGTGGAAAGCATTTCCCCAGTGCATGTTGAGCTCCTGGTTAGAAAACTGTTGGAAGGAAATAACTCACTCTGATTATGCCAAGCCAACTCTGGGGTATCCTTTCTCAGAATGCAGTTGGATGATATTTGGAAGAAAATGATGGAAAGCAACAAGAACTCCAAAAAACTGGCCTTAATGTTCTCAATTTGCAGAACACCTGGTACTCATGGGTCAGTCAAAATCATTTTTTTTCCATCTCCATGGACCAAACGCTAGAGTGCTTCCTTGAGTTATTCTTAAAGACTTGCTCCTAGCACTCTTCACTATTCCCTGTCTTTGTTCCCACACAAGTGCCAAGATCGCTACTCTGAAGACTAATGATGAAACTAGAAATCTGAAAATAGGGAGACCCTCCAAGACGCAGGACAGGCTCAGCATGGCCAGCAGCTGGGCTCATCCTACCTACAGAGATGAGGAAGCAGCAAAGAAAGATGGGTATTGTCTGGGTATTGTGTATGGTCCTCTTCTCAGCAATATAAAATCCTGCTCTTTTGAGACCATTTGATACTGGAAGAAAACGCTAGGAGAAAATTCCAAGAGTTACAATCAAGAAAGCACTGATCGTATCCGCGTAAGTGCAGAGCTCTTTCTGTTTTGTTATGCTCCAGTAATGGACAGAATGGTGTTATTTGCATCCAACCCAAATCCCATTAGA
The DNA here is from genome assembly GCF_000146605.3 of Meleagris gallopavo. Classification (NCBI taxonomy): domain Eukaryota; kingdom Metazoa; phylum Chordata; class Aves; order Galliformes; family Phasianidae; genus Meleagris; species Meleagris gallopavo. The sequence goes on along the minus strand of NW_011099149.1, from coordinate 20,916 downwards.
CTGTAGCTGCTGCTTTCTGACACTCTTCAAATCATACTAGCTTTCTGAACTATCATGTCCAGGGCTGTTTTAAAAAACCTACACGAACAGTTGTTATGTTTTTATGAGGTGAATCATTAGCATGGAATGCTTCCATTACAATGGAAACCCAAAAGTATTCAGAGTAAAAGACATTTCTTTTACTGCCTGCAGATGTGCATTCATTGGACTGTCTGACTAGGGAAAGAAATGTGTTCCTGCTGCTGTTAGTATACACCAAAAGGCCTTTCCTAAGTGACAGAAAAATTGAAGCGAGTCACCTTTAGAAGGTAATACGCAGGAAAGTAACGGCAAGAAATCTTCCTCTTTTTCCTGAGGACAATTTTCATATGGTCTTATTCTTAGAAGAAAAAAATCATTTTCTTTTGAATCTTCTTGATTCATCTACTTGCAGCGCACTTCAGTCAAACACTGCTGGGGAATCTAGCTGAGCAACAGTAGGAGCTGGGGCTGGGGCGTGTTACGTCCTCAGAAGGCCTACACTGCAAGACTGGAAGCAATCTATTATTTACTGTCATATCCTTTATACACATGACGTTAGTGTAGCAGAAAGCATTAGAGACTCTAGATCATATGGTAATTCAAGATTCTTCGAGAAGTTCCTCATCTTGTATCAAAAGACATCAAGGACGTCAAGTACTCATGAAAGCACCATCCTTTCAAGCCCATATGTATTGGCGGCTACTTTTGCTAATCACACTCACGCAGACTTTTCTGGAATGGTTTCTAAATTGAAAGTACAAATCAGCCATCCTACTGTATCTGACAATATGGTTAGATTGGAAGTCATGTAACACCTCACCTCAGAGAACTGAAGAAGGAAATAGCTAATGAGAAAGTCTAAGGACAACTCTTGCTCTGCTACCATTCAAAAAGCACAGGGCAGGTCTTTGGCCAAAGATGACTTAACTCCGTTGTGATCTACTGCTGCAGAAAGGAAGAAACCTCACTGAGACCACTGAAATCTGGAGCAAGTTCAAAACGTCATCTTCACTATAGCATTCTAGTAATAATAAAACAGAAGATGAAAAGCTGTTTCAAATCAGGATCCTGATGAATGTACAGGCTACGATGATCAGGTATCCTCACAGCACACAACATAGCACCAGCCTCCCCAGTTCTTCAGCTACTTGCTGAAAGAGGCTGTCCTACAGCATACTCATTCTCAGCTTTTCCATACAAATTCATAGGTAGCAGTAGACACAAGCATGCTTTTTATATCATGCTGTTGAACTTCATGGACAGAAGTTTTTTATTACTGCCTGCAAAAATGGAGTTTTTTCAGGCTTTGAGTTTCAAACCGGACTCTGATTCCAGTTATTTCTTAGCTAAGACTTCTGCCTGCAACCAAGAAGAGGACATTTTCTCCCTGAAATACCACTTTTCTCCCATACATAGGAGACTTTCTCCAAATTGGATGACATTTCTGGGAAGAAGAACTAGTTTTCTTCTCTACGCAGGGCATTTCCTTCCCTCAATAGGACATTTGCTCCCAGAAATACCAGCACTCTTAGAAATACCTCCCACTTCCTCCAAAATAGACTACACGACACTCCTCATTATGACACTCTCAGACTTTGGGGCATTTGATTTCAGAAATGCCATTTCTGTCAAAAATAGATGGCATTTTCCCTCAGAAACACCACTTTCCTCACCAATATGTGGCACTTTCAACCAGAAATACCGTTTCTGTCCCACAAATGGGGGCATTTTCTCCCAGAAACACCAGCTTGCTCACAGGTAGATGACCTTTTCCCCCTCAAAGTAAGACATTTTCTCCCAGAAATGCCCCTTTGCTTCGGAATGCCTCCCATTTCCTCCCTCAGAGACTACATGACACTCCGCACGATGACATTTGCTCCCAGAAATAGGGCTTTTTCTCGCAGATAAACAATTTATAGCTGAATATCTGTCATTTTCTCACAGAAGTCACTTGTTTTGCATTTATGTCGCGTTTTCTTTCAGAAATTCCAGCTTATCATGCAAAAATAGTCGATCTTTTCAATCACAATAGCACATAAAGCTGGTATTTCATGAAATAATTTCATCTCTCTGGGAGAAAACAAAAATTTCTTGGAGAAAATGTCTTTTTTTGGGAGAAGGAGAGTATTTCTGATGTGAAATGACATCTCTTTTGCAGGGAACCTCTTTTTCTCGTTGTAAATAGACTGGTATTTCTGGATGGTAATGTGATATTTCTGATTCATTTGATTTTTGTGATTGTAAGGTGGAGGTCATGGGAATCGCACTCGAAAACGTATTGTCAGTAAAAATGAAGTTCAATGCACTTCTTGCGCAGCAACTATGTCCCAGATTCCAGCCACTGAGAAATCGGAGTAGCGGTCCATCGCGAGTGGCGCTTTCTATGCATGAGGGCGAAGCAGTGCAATTCCAATGCCGAGAACGTCCAAATACAGTCTATTACAATACACCCAATCAGGTAGGCTTTTTTACCGAGTGAAGGAATGATGCGTCCATACTTTTATTTCGAGACACATTTCATTCTAGTGTGGATCTCCACTGCTACACATCTGCATTCAGAGAGGAAAAGAGTGGAAGGGAAAACCCGCTCTAATAAGGCATTTGCAATTTTGAGGAGCGACAGACGTAGTGCTCTCAAGGAGTGCGTTTCAGGCAGTGAGGAGATCTCCTTTCTGGACTGCGGAGAAAAAACCCCCCACTCGCAGGTAGTGCAGGAGGCTGAAGTCGCACTTGTCGGCATCGGAATCGCACTCCTTCGCTCTCATGCTCAGAGAGCGGCATTCGCGCTGAACCGCTCCGGAGACTATGCCGTAGCTGGCGAGAAATCGCGCTTCTCCCCGAACGCCGCTTTCAGCCGTCAGCAGCGGTCTCGTGTTCCTCGCTAGCCAGGAACGAGCCACTTCAGCCGGCTGCTTTTCTCCGACGAGAGAGCGGGCTCCAGACCGTACACCGGAAAGGAGCGCTTTGCACTTCGCCTTGGCTACTT
>NW_011099149.1:0-497 GCF_000146605.3 Meleagris gallopavo | reverse complement strand
GGAGGCTGAATTCGCACTTGTCGGCATCGGAATCGCACTCCTTCGGTCTCATGCTCAGAGAGCGGCATTCCCTCTGAACAGCTCCGGAGACTATGCCGTTGCTGGCCGAGAAATCACGCTTCTCCCGAACGCCGCTTTCTGCCGTCAGCAGCGGTCTCGCGTTTCTCGCTTGCCGAGAACGAGCCTCTTCAGCCGGCTGCTTTTCTCCGACGAGTGAGCGGGCTCCTGTGCGCACATCGGAAAGGAGCGGTTTGCACTTCGCCTTGGCTACATGCAGAATGCACTCGACTAGCTCTGAATTCTATGTCTCTGCCTTTATTTCGAGGCACAATTCGTCCCTGTGAGGTTCTCCACTGCTACACATCTGCATTCAGACAGGAAAAGAGTGGAAGGGAAAACCTTCTCTAATAAGACACCTGCAAGTTCGAGGAGCACAGACGTAGTGCTCTCGAGGGAGAGCGTTTAAGAAAGAGGTAGAGATCCTTTCAGGACTGCGG
>NW_011099148.1:0-441 GCF_000146605.3 Meleagris gallopavo | reverse complement strand
CAGAAACCTGGTCACAAGCATCTCAAGAAAGTCCTAGTTGACCCAGAACTGCATGCTTGCTCTCAAGTCTAATTGTAAGAGGGGAAAACACTGTGTAGCAATTATATCCTCTGACAGGAATGGTACTCTTCCTCCACTGGTTCAAAGAGCAAAACACTTCGTCTGGAATCTCTTCTCTTCTCAGCAGCACCATCTTGTAAATAGTAGCAAGTAGCAAGTAATTTTGATGTGAAAGCCTCTGTCTTAGTTTTCTTCCTTTTCACAAGTATGCTGTATGTCTGAGCCTTCCACACTCACACTTCCAGCAATACAGGAGTCCTGGTTTTGATAGAAAAAATAGCTGATCCTGTGTTTTCAGTTTACACAGATGTTAACTTGCAGAGAGTGAAGATATTCTCCCTTCCTTCCTTCCTTCCTTCCTTCCTTCCTTCCTTCCTTCCT
>NW_011099147.1:0-3415 GCF_000146605.3 Meleagris gallopavo | reverse complement strand
TTTTTCCTTTTTACTGTAGAGGTCTCCTCATCAATCCTGAATGGGGCAAACAGGGCAGATGGATTGAGTGGAGCACTCTGAGACCAAACTGCATGCACAGGAAGGTTAACAGAGCCAAATTCTGGGCTTCTGCAGCCCCTTCTAATCTTCAAATGCTTAAAAAGTGCCCAAGTCACCTGCTGATACTTTCAAAAAGAAGTCTCTTAAGGAGCTACAAATTAAAAAACAACAACAACAACAAACACCCAAACAAACTATCAAACTGTTCCATTTTGATTGCTTTATAGATAGCAGACATCCACGCTTTCGTTTCAGGTTTCTCTGGTCTTTTTCCAGCCTTTATCATTCCCACATTCTTTCTTTCATTTTTTAGGGACAAAGCTTGCTGTCACACTGCAGAAGTGCAACTGTGCACATTTGGAGAGACAATTTAAACCCTGAAATAGGAGCTAACAGGTGCAGGGGGGAGAATAAAGACTTCTGGTATAGAAAATGTATGAGAGCTTTTCATCAAATGCTGGTATACTGAATGATAATACAGCTCCTAACGGCATCAGCTTGGTAAAATATTGATACATAAACCAAAGTAATTAGATTTCCTAAATTTAGGTCTCCCACTTACGTACGCACTGGTTTTAAAAACGAGGAAATAAAGGTTAAGAGGCGAGTTTCAATTCCTCGGTGTTTGCTCCGAGGAAAGCGCTGCACAGAGCCACAATCGGTGCCTTTACACACAGGCAGGTTATCATCAGATGCTTTGCTGGAATACAGAACGCAGTCATTGTCACCATGTCTAAACCCTAACTCTGCAGCTAAATTTCACGTTTGGCAAACAAGAACACAACCACTTACACCATGTGGTTTTAGGGCAGGATGAGGAATCCGGGCACGCGTTCACAGTTTGAACTTAGACTTTCTGCACTGCCCCTGCTTCTTTAAACAGTTTTTGAAAATAGGATAACACTGAAAACCCCTCCTGTGCTTGCCAGTGTACTTCGAAATGCTGGAGCAAGAGGAAGGCAATACATTTTTTGATGACTCCATTTCACATAATTAAGGTCTTGAAAAGCAAACAACTTTTGGCAGCGGAACTCGAGCATGCAGTAACACAATGCTGCACTGTTCCTAAAGCAACGTTCCAGCACAGGTCAAGAGAAAACCAATTCTCACCACAGAAATTCATCGAGGCACCACGAGTATCACATCACAAACTTGCTGAGACTGATTTTTATGAACAATGTGCTTTTATTTCGTGAAGATGAATCCTGTCAATGTACAACAGAGATTAAGCTCAAAGGATTATCACAAAAACTCCTCCGTTTTAAAAGCCTGGGAGTACCAGACAATTGGCTTCCTTCCTCTTTCCAATAGACAAGATGTTCCTTGTTCAGGAGCTGGAAGCCCAGAGGCTTCAAAAACAACCTTAGAGACAGAAAAAGCAGCTAAGCTCTTTGATGCGCTGTTTTCACATACCTGGGGCTATGGTGCACAGGACACTGTACAGACATATTACCCCAGTGAAATATATATGTGTGCACAGCCACACAGATTTTATATATAGAGATAGATATGTGCATACACCCCCGTGATGACACATACAAATACTGCTCAAGTGCTGCACACTCCCTTTAGGGCTGGGAAAGAGCCTATTTTTAGCTATTAGCAAGAAAGCCAAGTGATTTTCCAAATCCTCCTCTTTGTGAACAAAACATTAGTTTTTTGAGCTGGGTTTCCCTTGCAACAAGGAGTACAAAGGTTTCTTCCATTACGAAATAATCAGCTTTCTCCAATTTTGCCACCGAAAATACAAGTGACCTCAAAGGAGTGACTCAGGAGTCACGATTTAGTTAGTGTGCCCCAATTAAGTTATCAATTTAAGGACTTTGGAACAACCCTATGACAAAGGTACATACAGACCGAAAACGAGATTTCTACACAAGCAGCAGTGAAATCAGCACAGTTCCTCCTTAATGCTCAGGATTTCCCTCTCCCTCTTCCTGCTGCATACTTCACGTGCAAAATTGGAACTCAGCAGCACAAAGCCAAGGAGCAAAAACTTCAACGAAGGCAAAAACAGAATGAGGATGAAGCATTCAAGAATGGCCACTTCCAAGATGGACAAACACTTCTGAATTGGACAGGCTCTACTAAAAGCCTCCGTGCACAATAAAAGAGGATTACAGCAGACAGTAATGTCGCTGTATTTCCACACAGCTCAAATACCTTCAAACCTAGCCACACTTTCCAAACACCACAAAATATTCCCTCGGGCCCAGGGAACTTTACTCTACAATTTAAAAGCCTTCTGCTGCCAACTAAAGAGGAAAGCTGGAGGGTCACATTGTGAATATGCTCTAATTCTGCAGTAAGAGAGAATCTTTGTACTGAGGTTATGAGTCTGTTGCTGCTTCTGATCTAATCTGAAGCACGTATTGACAAAAAACAAGCAGACTGCTGAGCGAGGCCATCTACCAGTATACCTGGACAGAGATTACATGAAATCAGTGATACTGCACCCAGCTAAAGCCACATCTGCGCTGAGCTAAAGCCCATTACAACTTGCTGACTTTCCCTAAATATTTTGTTTTTACACAGAAAGGTTCTCCTGCCTCCCAATAACCCACCAGCATCGCTAAGGTCTTTCCACGCTTTACTCTTTTACAGCAGTATCAGTTTCTTCAACAGTTTCTTAAGTTTTCATATAAGCCTCTATTCTGAGAAGCCGTTACACTCAGCTTCAATGCACAAATCTATTTACACAAAGGGCAGAAGATGGACAGCACAGCGAGAACATCCCTGGGTCACCTTCCTGCCCCAGCCCAACCCTGCAGGGCCGCCCCACCTGTGACTCCTCAGCAGTTTGCTTGGAGGTCACCCAGAACAATTTCCTTGGAAGCACCAAAAGGGTTACAGCTCCAAGAATTTTTCACTGTGACTTCTTTACATTAAAACAAAAGGAATAAATACAAGAGCCAGAGAAACAGAGAACATTTCTTTCAAAACCTTCACGTAAGCTGCTTCATATTTGCTGCTGGCCAATCTTTTAGGAATGTTTGCTGGGAGAGACCCCCATCAACACAGTAATACAGTGTTCAGTGGCACACAGAAAAACCCATAAAGGAGGAAGGCAGCAGCACGAAGCACACGGGCTTCTATTTAACGTGAACAAGCGCAGCCCCAGACGCACGGCTCGGAGCCTGACACGCTGACAAAGACATTCCGAGAGCAGAGGAGCAGCAGCAGGCCGGGCAGCCCCGCACAGAGCCGCTCTTCTCACGGTCCGAGGGCTGGGACAGCCAGAACACCCTGACAGAACCCCTTCTGCTGTCCCAGGAGTGAAAAAAGGGCTGCATTAAACGGAGGAAACGGGAATAAACAGGAACAAAATAAGGAAGGAAATAAAAGAAAGGGCGGG
>NW_011099146.1:0-6671 GCF_000146605.3 Meleagris gallopavo | reverse complement strand
CCAACACAAAAACAAAAAAACAGCCTTTCTTCTCTTTCTCATTCACAGTTCCATTCAGCGCCAGTCCTCTCCCTTCCTCGGAGTGCATGGGACCTCAGTGTAACAGTTGTGTTCACTTCTTTCCAGTTTGCCTCTGCCATTTCCAATTGAATGAGGTATTTTGCAGCTGATGCTCAGCTCCAGCTGTTTCTAGGCATAAGAGTTGGCTAATGGGATCAGGGACTGACCTTGGCACACCAGGCATGTAAGCATTTAATTCTGCCACCCGATTTATAACCTAGCAGACACTCCTGTGGTGATACCACTTGCAGCTACATTGCAGCCACCAATGTGGAGGTGATAGACACTGCTTTTTAAAAAGACATCAGCTCTTCAGGGAAAAGAGGGAATCCAATTATAAAGAAAATTAATTTCTTTTTTGCCATCATTATCCTCAATCTGAAAGAAATCACAGACAGAATGACTAATCAGGCTCCAGCCAGCACAACCTCGGCTGCTGGCAGGGAGAAGCAGGTGAAAGCAGAGCCAAGCAGCCACGAGTCCCTCTGCCAAACATGGGGATGCTGCCGGAGATAGGGATTGCAAACCGCTGGAGGAAAGGTGGGGAGTTGAACCCCTCTAAACACCAAAAACAGAACAGAAAAAATCAATAGAAGGGATTCCTTGTAGTCACATGACTTTAGAAATATATTCTATAAGGGATTCTGCAACATCAGCTGGTGGGAGATGGTGTAACCTGCAGCAGAGAGAGGAGCCCAGCTTGGAGGAGGGATGGATGGATAGCTAGAGCCTGTGGGTATTGTGCACATGCTGGGCACATGTTGGTGCACATGCTGGGCAGCGAACTCTGAGGAGTACCACTTTCTCCTTGACTTTAGACTCTGGCTAAACAAAGCTGCATTGTTTTGTATCAGGTTCTGCTCCTGCAGCCCTGCTGGGGCTGAGAAACAAAGGGGGCTTCATGCAGGACAAAAGGGGCCTGTTCTACCTAATGAGGACCAGTTGAGAGGTATGGAGACAGCACCCTCTCAGCATCAGCCCTGGGGCTGCAAACAACCGCTGTCCCGCGGCTAATGAAGAGCAGTTGAGAGGTGCAAGCGGTGCGAACAGTCCGGCTGGGGCAGCAGGGCCAGCCTCGAGGGACGGCAGCCCGATCAGGGCCAGACCAGTGCAAGGAGCCTGCTATGTTCATCTGTCACTGCACTGGCTGCTGACCTGGGGCCCTGGCCTCGCACCCTGACCTCTGGGCACGACCTCCCCACTGAGGCGTGGGTGCCTGGCCAGGAGCTCTCTATTGACTACCTGTCAGAGGGCACCTGCTTAAGGAACCCTATAGAAATTAAAGTCAGAAAATGAGTCACGAGGGACTGGTTGAGCTGGGAAGCTAGCATTAGTCCCTGGTTGGTAAACCAATCTCCCTAATTATCTGTCAGAAGAATATCTCTTGCTTTTCTTATCTTTTCTTTTTCCCTTCCCTCCCCACTGCTCTCTTCCCAGTCATCTCTTCTCTTTGACTCATTATCTTAATTTCACATTAACTGAAGGGATTAAAAGCAACTTGTGAGGGGAAAGGGGGCAGGCAGAGATTGAAGAAAGAAAAAAGATTCCAGGCTTCCAAACGGAGCCTTTGGGGAGCTGAGCCGAGCAGCAATGTCACGAGCCATGGGGCTGCTTCCACCCTGGTGATCTGTTTTGGGTATCATGGGCGTGGGATGCTGCACTCCGCTGTGCTTTCATATCCAGCTCCCATATCTAGCATAAAAGAAAACAAACCCACAGCGGAGCAGGGAGACCAAGCCCTGTTTAAGGGAGGACGTGTGGCTGGTTCTCATTTCCCCACCCTTCTCCCCTGCAGTGTAATTTCATGCAGCTACTGAGGTGTCTCCAAAGCTTGTGGGTGTTTCTCCTCTTGGGCACACTGCAAAAAATTTGCTGTTACAAAGCCCATGGAGCTGCTCTCTGCTGCCAGCTAGGCTGGGTCTCACTGTGGCACTCCCTGCACCGGTGGGGCTGAAGCCCTATGGATGAGATAGGCTCCTAAGATCTCCCTGAATGAAAATTTGTGCTGCATAACATTCCATTACTTCTGCTTTACTCTGATAACATTAGGAAAGGCCCAGGAGTGTCATGCTTTGCCAGACTTGGGTGTCTTTTCTTTACTCTCCCTCGCTTTGATGAGACAAAGGTGGGAGTGCTGCTGCTCCCCACCATATAGCAGGGCTGCATAGAGCAGAGAAAAGGCCAGGGTGGGCTTATCTCCTGCAGCTGCCCCCTATGTCCAGCACCTTCTGTCTGCTGACGCACAGAGCACATCAGTGGATCACAGCTGAGGGTCCTCCCTTTAACTCTCTTAAGCCAGCACATCCCACCCTCAATTAGTGTTATGGCCTGAAGTTCATTAAACACATTACTGATGAGACTGATGATAACACTGCACTTCTTTGAGCAACTATATTTTCTTTCTTTCTTTTTTTTTTTGTAAGAGAAGGCAAGGTTAACGATACTCACCCGCCCACCCTCCAAGGAAGCCATCCTAAAGCCACCACACCACTTCAATTTCAGAAAACTCCAGCAGAGCCAGCCAGAATTTGACTGTAGACCTGAGCAATGATCTCCCACAAGCAACAGGAGTATTTGATCCAAAATCCTTTCCTGAAAATCTGAATGGGAATCACCTCTCTTCTGGCTGCCTGTGATGCCCAGCAGAACATCCTGATGTATCCCATCAGGATGCCAGGGCCAGCACTAAAAAGCTCTTGCTCTAGGAAGACAATTGTTTATTATGCTCTGAAACTTCTTAATTACAACAATAGCAGACAAATCCCAAATCCCCAAACCAACAACCCCCTAATCTGGGATGTAATTTGTTCCCAGCTCAAGTGGTTACTCTGAGAAGTGATGCCAGGTGGGCTTGAGTACCTCCCCTCGAGGATCATGTCCAAGGGTTTGTGGCAGAGATAGCTAGTAGGGAATTTTCACATGCGTCTAGGTTTCAACATGAAAAACTTTGCCCTGTACTGCTCCTAACCCCTTGAAAAGACAGGACTGCATTTCAGTTTTGTTCACAAATCTGGCTGTAACCCGTTACCCTGTTAAAAGGCCAAAGATTTAGTAGTATATAACTCTGTAGCTAGTCCCATTGGATTCCCTGGGATTAGTTTTGCAGCCAAATACTTGCATTAAGTGTGAATAAAGACATCAAACTACAGCCTTACGTGTCAATGATTCATTGTCGGAATTCCTAGAAGAGAAGGAACCCACACAACAGCCTCATAGCTGTGAAGTGACCTAATAACATGTTGTTACACAGATAGGAATACTGCACCCACTGAGAGAAGAGGAAAAATATATTATTTAGTGGGGAAGTCACTGGAAGCAGAGCTGAGCTCACCCCAGAACAGCTGGCTTAAGCAGATAGCACTACCAGCAAGCAAATAAATGTTGGATGGGTCCCAGAGTCAGTGTTCCCCTCACACCTGAGGTTGGGTATATCTGGTCACTCCACAATGAAACCAAGAAGTTTTGGCTGCTGTTTTATTGGGTGAAAACATTTGCTCACAGTCAAATGATAAGGAAGGCTTGATGCAATGGGCAAAAAGGACAAGGAAGAAAACAGAGGTAAAAAGACATTTTTTACATATTTTCTCCCGGTCATCTTCCAGGGAAGTGATAAAACCAGTTTCAGATGTAGTTTTTATTCAAAATGCAACCACATATCTTTTCGTTGAGTAGAACCAAGCCTGTAGCACAGGGATGGAGGGAAGGCAGCTTGCCCTGCTTAATGGCCCACAGCCGTGAGAAGGCATTGTAACTGCAGCAGGAAAAGAAAGCAGCACAATTCCCATTTCCCGTCCGCACCGGTACCTATGAGGGATCTGAAGCGTCTCCAAAGAACTGTCTGTGCTTGCAAGGGTCTGTGGTTTTACTAGAGGTACCTGCTGAGAAACACTATAAGCTCAGCCAGGAACAAATGTCATGAATGTAGGAGCATACACGTACAATTCGGTGTCAAAAATGGGAAAAATTATCCTCTAGGCTTCAGCCTGCAACATCAATGGGCCTGAAAACCAAACTCTGAGCAAAGATAACTCATCCCACCTTAGTGTAAAGACCTTTCGCCTTTTCCTCCCAGTTCAGTCTCCCTTTTTTCCCCCATTAAGGACCTTGCTTTATCCTCCCATGGAAATTTCACGCATTTTAAACAGCACCATTGAAAAGAATCCCCTTGAAGTGGAGCATTAGGACAACAAAATGGAGCATCAGCATTACCCCTGGGACACTAAGCAGGCCCAAAATGTCAGTAAGTGGGGAGGAAGCCGAACTCCTCTAAGCTTTGAAAGCATCTTTGTTTCAAATGCTTCTCTGAGGATTAAAACCCAAGAAAACCTCATTTGCTGCAGTCAAAGGCAGCTTTCCTGAGGCACATTTTGGAGTTTTCAGCACCTCCCATTCTTGGGCACTGTGGCAGGGCACAAAGCAAGGCTTCCTGGCTGTCTGAATTTCTAGAGTGACAAAACTCACTTAGATCCCCATTTGGAAAAAAGCAGCCAAATTCTTAAAAGCTTTCTACAAAGTAAAATGTCCCAAAGAGTTTTCATCGGTGAAAACCATGGAGTGCTTTCTTGGGAAGAAAAGTATATCCTCTCTGTTCTTGTAAAATGAAAGTTCTGCCATGAATGGGAACAACTCAGCTGCTGAGAACTAAACTGAGGAAAAGGAATCAGCTTCTTCTCTGTGCTTTAGGTCACCATGGCTCAAAGCCTTGCCTCCAATCACCCCGCAAAGCCAAGGACCTGGCTAATCTGTCCCTTTGTTAAGAGGTAGGCAGATCCCACCTGTCCCCATTAAGTAAGGGTCTGTTACACCTGGCATTTCAGTATCATTGCAGCACCAGCAAGTTTATTTACTCCATAAGAGAAACCAAAGTGAAGTGAGATGATAGTGCTGAAATTAAGATTCTAGTCTATTGAAGCAAGAACCTTCTGATTGGAAGGGAGCAGGTTTACTGGGTGCATGTCAGATTTGTGCTGCATTTTGCTATATAAACACTGATAAACCTCAGAGGATACCTCTGGAAGAGACCCAAACCTGTGGGCTGGCTCACATTCCCTGGGCTGGGATGGGGCAGGGTCACCTTTCGCCTCTTTTTTTGTTAACCAGCCTGCGTAGAGACATTCTGCTAGTACCACAGTAGTGAAATCAGTGCCTTAGAAATGAGCCAACACAAAAAAAACAAGGAACCAGCAGCAACTCCTCTTCCTTGAATGCACAGGAGTGAGAAGCAAATGCCAGCAGGCCAAGCTAAGGGTAAGAAACCATGCTGAGGTATACAGTTCCTCAAAGGAAAGTTTCTACTGAGCCTTCAGGCTAGATGACAGCTTGGTACAGACCACAAGTCAGAGATAGCAAAGCTGTAGGTTTTACACGTAACAAGGAAAACAAGTGTAGTTGATACCACATGTGAGCAAAGCAGCTGAACTAATGATGTCTCAGCCTACTTACAATGTGAAGTTTCTAGAGCATGTGGGTTGGGTTTCCTGCCCTTCATGTTGCAGCTAAGCTACTTGTACAAATGTAACAAGTCAGAATCATCTCTTATGCTCATCAGAGGGTACGCAGCAAATTCAGCTTTTGGCTACACAGCCCAAGCTGTTAATTCAGGCTGCAGAGAGAAGCTATCAGGGAAACTCCTGATGCAGCAGAAGGCAAGTAGGAACTCATTGCAGATGGTCACTCTCTTCTGTCCAAGACTACAATGCTCAACACCTCCAGAGTCTGAATTCTGGAAAGTCTTTTGCAGAGATCCATCTCCTGCCCAGCCATGCACATGCACACACTGGGCTCTTGACTTCACTTCAGCCCTACAATCAGATAGACAAACACCATGTTATATGCCACACTGGGACATCTCTGATCCTTGCTCAGAGGCTGCAAGAACAGCTCTCTGCCTCTGGTACATCAAATACAAGAATTCACATGCCTTCCTCCCAGGACAGCCCACTCCTTCCAGAACAGCAGAGACATGGATCCTGCTCCAAAGTGGCAAGCAGTGGCTCAGAGATGAAGCCCCAGATATCATTGCAAGCCCTTTCTGCCAGGCCCAGAGATACAAAGACACAGAAATACAAGGAAGAAACAGGTCCAGATCACCAGTGTTTTATTTGAGAAAAAGGGAAGAGAGAAACTCCTGCTTAAGCACTTGAAGAATGCCCCAAGATGCTGAAGCCCTGGGGTTCGAGTCCCATCACCACATTCTTCTAGATGTCCATCTGCAGCACTCCCTCTTCTCTTTTTCTTTTCCCAGACTGCTCAGTCATTTCAGAAATGGAATGAATCATTCATGTTAAAACACTGACTGGAGTTTAAAGTGAACTTGCTATGTAATGGATCTCCTTTCCCTCCTGGTTGGCCACTCTGTGCTGCTGCTGAGCAGCTGCTGCGCTCCATCTGCGGGGCAGCACTTTGGGGTGGGCAAAGAGTCCTTCTGGTGCCTGTGCTTTGGCAAAGCACTCAAATGCATTCCCAGGTTTAGGCAGGTGCTAAAATTCCACCAAAAAGCTGTTGAATCAAGGCCACAGAGGGTCCTGCAGATATCTCCAATGTAGTGGCTAAGTACTTAAAAGGTAATGGTTAAATGAAATTGTGGAATTTTTCTTTTCTTTTTTTTTTTT
>NW_011099145.1:0-488 GCF_000146605.3 Meleagris gallopavo | reverse complement strand
ACGGCTTGGACAGATCTCTCGGAGGAAGCGGATGCAAAGCACAGCAGGTGGACGCCCCCCACGGTCCCCCCCCCCCACGCGCCTGGCTGAGCCCCCACACCTCAGTGCTCTGCAGGTGGCCACTAAGCTCAGAACCACGACCCAGGGCCCCGCCGGGCTGTGGCCGCTTTGTCCCCAGCACTGCTGCCCCATCGAGCTGTGAGGCAGGGTGAAGTTGGTGCATGCCTGGTAACCCCAACAGCAGCCCACAGTCCCCCCCCGTGGGCCAGGATGCGCGTGGGACAGCGGATACCTTCTTTGCTGGGGTTCTGGGGCTTGGGCTTCTCCCACGGCGCCATGGGCTTGTCCTCCTCCTGCCCCTCCATCAGGGCCTTCTCACCGGGCAGGTACCAGGTGGAGTTGTGCTCCGCCATCAGGGAGTCCAGGTCGATGGTGCTCATGGCGTTCTTGACGCCCTCCGAACAACACCCGCCCAGGTCACTGTCCCC
>NW_011099144.1:0-494 GCF_000146605.3 Meleagris gallopavo | reverse complement strand
GATTAACTCAGTTTTATGTTCTGTAAGACAAATCATGTAAGATCTTATAAAATAGGTCATTATTTTGAACAGCTTGATCCTTATGACTATGAAACTATTGAAATTGTCTTGAAAGTGATACAGAACGCTGATGAAAGGAATACCAGTATTCAGCTCAATCAGGTATGTCCAAATATGGTGCTGCTACCTTGATAATGGCTTCGTTGTTCTGTTCTTTTGTTTTTCCTTATTCATTAGTGTAGTTATTTAGAGTCTGTTGAAATTAATGGAATTATCCATTAGCTATCTATGCAGCTGACGTTCAGAAAATAAGCTACTGATCTCTAGCAGTTTCTCAACAGTAATTCATAACAGAGATAGAAACTCTACAGACACACAGCAACTCTTCATGTACACATATATATCTATTATATGCATTTTCTATCTTAGACACTTTACTCAGGAGAGGGAAGAGGGAATGGAGTGGTCTTACAGCTTTTTTTTTTTTTCCTTTT
>NW_011099143.1:0-498 GCF_000146605.3 Meleagris gallopavo | reverse complement strand
CATCAACATTAATCTTTCTCAAAGAAAGGAAGAGCAGGCAGTCCTGGGTTCCTCTCTTTTTGGCTTAGTGTCTCAGGATGTTGTTCACACTAAAACTGTGCTACTTGAGCTTGTAAGTTTAAGTGATAAAAGAAAGAGACATTAACATTGGTGGTTTTGTGATATCTAGAGATCCACTTTTTACCTAATCCAGCAGTAAAGTGATCTTTTCAGGCAGTGTTTATATTATTGCTTATTCTCTCTCTGTCTGTCAGTTATGAAACTCTTCACTTTACATGTATATTAGACAAAAAGAATGTATGCAATCAATGACACTGTCAGATGAGGACAGCAATTAATACATGCTAGTTTGGTTGTCATTGTTTATTTTACCTGTCTTAATCAAGAATAACTTTATGGTAATCAATTATATTGTGCCTAAGTAGCATAAATCCTAAAATACACAGACCTGTGTTCTAACCATGCTTTGTGGCTCCTTCTAACATTTTAAAATGCAAT
>NW_011099142.1:0-504 GCF_000146605.3 Meleagris gallopavo | reverse complement strand
TGTGGTAACACAGGGGTGGCCACAATTCCCTTAGCAATTCCCACTTGATTTACTGCAAAAAAACATTTTCCAGAAGAATTGTTATGAGAAATCAAATGTTACTACTTTAATAGTAAGTATAGTCTTTCTTCATGAATATGCTTTAAAAGAAACAAAACTGGGAAAAAAAAAGATTAGCAATTCTAGAAATGTGGATAAATAAAGCAGAAGACTTGTATGGAGACTATTTCTTCAGTGCATTTTGGATGTTGGAAGACATACTGAGAGAAACAGGTATTTAATATCAACATTACAAAGAATAAAGCAGGTCTATTGCAAGACTGACAAAATTTCTGAAAAACAGAAATTTGCATCAGTAACAGAATGCGCAAGAAAAGGGAGTAAAAGAATGCAGTGCTCTAAGTGGCCTAAAGAACAAAGCTCACGATGAGCTTTAGGTAAATTTCAGCAGGAATATTTAAATTGCTAATTGTTATGGCTGGGGAATGAAGGGCAGCGCTTTAT
>NW_011099141.1:0-431 GCF_000146605.3 Meleagris gallopavo | reverse complement strand
GTGATCACTGAGCTTAATTGATACTCTGCTTATGAACTAGTTCAGACTTGATAGAAAGTATCCTCTTCGAAAATTTTGTTTACTCTCAGAATTACTTTACTTACAAAAACTGTCATGGAAACCAAGCCGAACGGTGATGCTGTCACATAACAGAAAGTATAAAAGCAGAAACTTTAGTAGCTTCTAGTTGGAGAGGAATGAGGTGGGTGTGTCAGTGTCTGTTTTGGTGGCCGAGGCTTTTTCAGTCTCTGTTCAAGATGGCTTGTGAGCATCGTCACATCCTGAACGGAACAAAGGGAGTGTGGGGTTGTTACCTAGTTGAAATTCCAGCAATTTTTCTCCCATTATTTGTTTTCTTTGGAGAGTAAGGAATGAATGGAGATTTTTTTTTTCAAATGGATGCTCTGAAGTCCCCTTTTCTTCTCATTTCT
>NW_011099140.1:0-483 GCF_000146605.3 Meleagris gallopavo | reverse complement strand
ACTACTGTGTATTATGCTGAAATTTAATTTTAAAAATATATGTTGCTTAGATCCAGGAAATATTGGATTATAGGTTCTCAAAACAAGAAGTAGAAAAAGAAATTTCTCTTCCCGTTGCTACCCAGGCTATAATATATCTGTACAAAAGTAAAGGATAGGGTACTCACTCCTGCCCATTGCTGAGTCCTTCGTCCTATTCCTTTTTTCTCCTCAGAGGAAAGCAGCTTTGAAGATACTCCTCCTTACACATACAGTCACAGCAGTTCAGGAGAAGGGCAGGGGAACAGGGCTGCAGGGGAACTGCTGTGCTGAATGCCTGTAGTGTAGCCAGCATTAACTGGCTAGCGAATCCTATTACATGATAGGTAGCAAGCCAGGGCCTAATTTATGGAAATTTTGACCTTTGGTCCCCTTTGACATTTTCAGATCAGCCATTGCCTGTGTGAGATATTAAAGCTCTTACAGTAAGGGGCCCTAAATCAG
>NW_011099139.1:0-394 GCF_000146605.3 Meleagris gallopavo | reverse complement strand
TCATAAATGTACCTCAAATGCAAAGGAAAAACTTGAAGAAAACACTGGCCACCCTCCTGCTTCGTGTCCCTTCATGGAAGACTCTTGTTTTCTGATGCACTGCACATATTGAATCACCTGTTGATTACAATTAGAATGAAGTCAGGAATAGAAGTCTCTTGATCTGTTAACATTGTTCTTTGCCATTTGTGCCAAGCAAAGGAAAGAAATATGTCTTCTACAGGCAACTTAAATGGCTGGGTACAGAAAGTGTTGGGGGAATAGAAGAGAGAAATCTGTGACGTAACCTGTTTGCATAAGAGTGCCTTACAAGATCAACAGACAAATTCCTCTTATTTTGAGAACTCTGCCTTTCTAAGCACTGCTGAGTACTCCCCTGTCCTTCCAGAAGTTT
>NW_011099138.1:0-336 GCF_000146605.3 Meleagris gallopavo | reverse complement strand
CTGTGCGTGTGTGAGCTGTTTGTGCTGCAGGAGATGCAACGTGTGCTTTGGGAGGAGCAAGAGGTGCTGCAGGAGAAGTAATATGTGCCACAGGAGGTGCAATAAGTGCTGCAGAATAAGCAGGAGGTGCTGCAGGAGATGCAATAGGTGCTGCAGGAAGTGCAATATGCACTGCAGGAGGTGCTATAGGTGCTGCAGGAGGTGCTGCAGGAGATTCAATAGGTGCTGCAGGAGGTGCAATAGGTGCTGCAGGAGGTGCAGTAGGTGCTGCAGGAGGTGCAATAGGTGCTGCAGGAGGTGCTATAGGTGCTGCAGGAGGTGCTGCAGGAGATTCAA
>NW_011099137.1:0-474 GCF_000146605.3 Meleagris gallopavo | reverse complement strand
GGCTGCTTTGGCTGTGCTCCACCTGCGCCTGAAGCTTCATGTTCAAAGCTGCAAGTTGGGCCTGTAGCTCAGCCTTCTCTTTCAGAGCCTGAATGCGTCCCAAAAATAAAACACAAAGGTCTTAACAGAAAATACACTAATGGCTGACTACAGAAGATGCATAGCAAAATGACTTTGCTAAGGCAAAGGTCATTTTGTCACTTCAAAAAATGATTTTTAGAACATCTTGCCTACCAAATTTTCAAAGAAAATACAGAAGACAGCACAGACAAACCACACAATGTTTCTGTTATAAATCCTGACATGGCTATTGGCATATAAGATTTATTTCCACACTTTAAGTAAGAATGTTTTGCATTATGTACATTATACCATTAGTCAATACAAATTGAAAATACAGCAGTACAGACAATCACTAGCACAACTCTGTATTTATCATCTCTAGACTGCTTTTGTCCTTTTTTTTTTTTTTTT
>NW_011099136.1:0-431 GCF_000146605.3 Meleagris gallopavo | reverse complement strand
TGAAATTGGGCCAAGGTATTTAATACTTGTATTTCAGAGGTTTTCAACAGCTTGGAAATTAGGTAATTAATCTTTCTTGTTTGTTTCAACACTGATAAAACTAAGAGTATCTTATTTACCCCATACCTGTTTGCTTCACACAGACTTACAGCATCTGTTCATTGAACGCCTTTCTTTTCTTTGTGAACATCCTTCAGGCAAACACTTGTTCCCCAAGGCATTCTACTGAGCAAGCTCAGCATATCATCTTGCTTGCTTTAGAGCAGAAATCCGTCTGGAGTATAAAGAGCTCTGAATTTGTGTTTTGTTTCTGGATTGTTTTTTTTTTTTCCCTTTTGTAAGATACTGTGTCTGTAAGAGCACTGCGGACTGTTAAACAGCTGTCACCTTTCAGTCTCTATATAACAAGTTTTGGAAGCAGCTGAAGTCAT
>NW_011099135.1:0-485 GCF_000146605.3 Meleagris gallopavo | reverse complement strand
GTGCCTGAGCCAATTACTGCTCCTGGCACCAGAAAAAGGACAGTCTGATGTCCTGGGAGCAGCAAGACTTGTCAGAGCCTAATTTTGCCTTTAGGTTATATCAACTCCTAATCATTGGCAGTAATGGGGAGGTTAATAATGTGGTGATTGAAGTTCAAATTACCACACAAATTTCAAGCCAGTCTAAGCACTAGAATCAATTCAAAACTAACATTTTTATACACATATACACATTAAATTGACTTGAAACTCAACTATTTAAAACCCAAATAAAAAGATCACTTCTCTCACCATCCTCCACTGACAGTGACCCAACCCAGCACTGACTGCTCCACAGCACTCCAATTTCTGCTCTCAGTATTCAGATTTTGTAAGAAGCGAGTAAAGGGTGGGCAGCAGGACTTAGGGATGTGATGGAGTAACCTCTTGTGGGTTTGCTTGTATTTTAATGATGCTCAGGCCTCAGGGTTTATGATACACACACC
>NW_011099134.1:0-377 GCF_000146605.3 Meleagris gallopavo | reverse complement strand
CAGATGGATAAAATCCTAGGAGTCAAAATCATGTGATGTTGATCACAAGCAACTGTGTATATTTTGAGATTTTAGTCATGAAGAGTTTAAAAATGAACTTCTGGTATATGGATTGGATTAGGGATGCAAGCAGGCACTTAGCACTGAGTAACTAATGTTACACAGGTGAAATTGAAAGATGGTGACTGCCCTGCTCCTTCAGTACCTTACAAATGTAGGGTTTTGTTTTGTGGCATGGCAATGAAGCCTGTAAACTACACCATCTCCAGTAATACCAAAAATTCAAGTGACCTTCTTTCTTTCTTTAGGCAATTGACAGCATTCACCAAGTGGGTGTATATTGCCTTGCTCTTGTGCCAGCTAATACATTGCCAAAA
>NW_011099133.1:0-496 GCF_000146605.3 Meleagris gallopavo | reverse complement strand
TATCCCAAAGCACATTTAATTTGTTTTTTTTTTTTGGGGGGGGAAAAAAAAGTACAGCTGACAGCATCCACATCATGCCTTGCAGCTGAGCTCTTCAAAGCTTCCTAAGGGATTTGAAGCACCTATTTTCATTGAAATAAAAGATAGCTGATTTTCCTAGTGTCTCAGGGAATTTCAGTTATGTAAGAAACACTATAAAAGCACAGCCTCTGAGCAATTTCAAATCCCAAGATTCCTCACTGGCGGTGGAAAGAATTTATATAATTTTGATGGACAGTGAAGTACCAAAATATGCAGTTTTGGGGGGAGCTGAATTTAGTGCAATTCAGCTGACAGAGGAAGTTTCAGAAATACTGAAATCTGCTTCAGCTGCTCTCAGAATTAAAGCTATATTCAAGAAGCTTAGACATTCTGCTTTAGAGGTTCTTAAGGATTTCATTACTGCATTTTCATGTGAAATATTTCAAATTTTTTGTTTTGATATGGCTTTTTTTTT
>NW_011099132.1:0-469 GCF_000146605.3 Meleagris gallopavo | reverse complement strand
GGGAGAGAAAGTATGGGAAAGAAAAGTGCCGAGTCCCACTAAGCTCAGGAATCAGTAAATGCTGTAAGATACAGTCATATTTTCAAGCACTTTTAACTTCCAGCTTGTGGCTGGCAATTGCTAGGGTGGGATAAGATATATAATGTAGCTATACAAGTGTAAACCCCTTAATAACTTACCAGCTGCTTTACAGGAAGAATCCTGGCCTTCCAGTTTTCTTCAGCAGAGGTAAAGCATGTATTGTGACAGTATTCAATTTTGTTGCCTAACAGAGCACTTGAGCTGTCTTTAAAGTGAAGCATTTTATGTCAGCTCAAGAACAATGGTCAGTACCTGTGAGGTGTGGAAAATAATAACTTTATGTCTTATTCTTGAATTATATGAGTTAATTGTGCCAAATTTTCAAGATATTAGTTTAGTGCCAGATGAAGGCTTAGGAAGTTTTTTTTTTTTTTTTAATGTATATTCT
>NW_011099131.1:0-455 GCF_000146605.3 Meleagris gallopavo | reverse complement strand
AAACAAGCAAAAACTGACAGCTCTGGAGGCCTCGTAGCAACTTATAACAAAGTGACTTTTCCTGTGGTCACATGCAAGGCAGACTAAGTTTCCTCTACCCAAAAACCAGACTTAACACAAGGAGAAAAGCTGCTGCTTTGTAAAGGAGGATTGAGGTCTGCACTGCAGTCAGGACTTGTAATATAAACGATAAGGAGCCGGCCTAGAACTGCAATCTGTCAAACGCAAAGGCAGAAAGGTTTTCTGCTGGCTCCCACTGCTCCCAGGCACAGATGAGAAGAGGCAATGAAATCTTGATAATACAGTTCAGAAGGCAGGGCTCGTCTCCTACTCATTGGCAGAGATAAGTCTCAATGAGCTCAGAGGTAGGAATCAAAATTCCTGACCGCCACGTGCCAAGAAAGGCATCAAACAAACTAGCCATGGGCAACAACATAAGTCCCTGCTTCTAGCAA
>NW_011099130.1:0-802 GCF_000146605.3 Meleagris gallopavo | reverse complement strand
AGAGGACAGCAGTGCCAGATGTGTTACAGACCCTAGCAAAGGGCTGAGCAGCCAACCCAGCCCAGACGCTGCAGTCGATGTCTGAGCTTTCACATGGGGATTTTCCTCCTCGTCTCCATCTGTCTCCAGGATCTGCTGTCTGTGCTGAAATCCGATTCGTAGGAAATAGGATCTCAGTCTGGGAAATGCCACGGGGTGTCTGAGGTCTTTGGGACCGGGCATGGAAAAGAGCAGCCCCTAAAGCTTCTCGTAATCCTCTGTGCCAAAACCAGATAAGAAAACCTCAAAGATTCGTTACAGGTGAGCTTCTCACATTGCTGCCTCCTGCTCTGGAACATAGAGGTGTGGGATAACCACAGTAAGGGTGGATTCCACGTCAGCAGGAATCTATCCAGGTGAAGGGCACAAACCTGGTGGTGGCTGGAGGAAGAGGAGGAGGAAGATGTGGAGGAGGAGGAGGCTCTTCTGGCAACCACTCAGCCCAACCAATAGGGACATTTGATTGTGCTTCTAATCTGGATGAATGGTATCCTCCTGGTGGGGGCTTTGGGAGCAGCTGATGGAAAACAGGGAAAAGACACTGACAGAGAGAAATGTAGGTTAACAGGGTGAACCTGGGCATGTGCAAGCAATGGGATTTCTTGTTAAAAAGCACTGGGAGATTGCAGCCGAGAACAGGAAAAGTAGGTCAGATGCTGAGTGGTGCAACTGCTGTAGGAAAGCAGCTCTGGACAGGCTTTGGCCACCAGTGTTGGGAGGCAGAAGGATGTGCAGTGGGGTGCCTGGGCAGTGCTGAGCCTTC
>NW_011099129.1:0-413 GCF_000146605.3 Meleagris gallopavo | reverse complement strand
GCTTCCCCATGAGTCCCACACTGCTGCCCACCCTCCTCGCACCCCCCCATCTCCCTAAATCCAGGCACCTGCAAATCCCCAGAGACAGCCCCACAATCTGCAGCCCCATTGGCAGAGGGAGGAGGCAAAGCCCATTCCTAGAGGGGAAACTGAGGCACAGAGCCCTACCTGCATCCACAGTGCTTGCGTGCCGGGACTTTGAGAGAGGCTGCGTTGCGAACAGGCAGATAAAAAAGGAATAACTGGAAAAGGCAGCCTTAAAAAGCCGGCTGTGCCCAGGGTGGGACAGAATAACAGCATGAGTCAGTGTGTTTTTCTAGGCAGCGCTGCACACGTCTGGTTGGGACGGGACAGTCTATGGAAGCAGTGCAGGGACATGGCAGTGTGGGGTCACAGCTTGCACACTCTGCTCT
>NW_011099128.1:0-496 GCF_000146605.3 Meleagris gallopavo | reverse complement strand
GAGACATGACACGAGCAGGATCCCAAGGTACATCTTTGTCTCGTAGAGTGAAGCACGTAACACTGATCACATTGATTTTACCCCTCTGTGGCAATTTCAGCCTTTAAGGTGTAGTAGTGAGGCAAGTTGAACAATTCAGGCACCATTTTTCCAGCATTTCATGATGATGAGTTGAGTAGCATTTTCCTGGCAACAGCACTTGGAACATGATTCAGTGGGCCTTTACCAGTGTGCATACACTGAGTAACTGGAGACAGTTACCTTGTGCTCTGCAAGCACCTTTATCATTCTTGACAAAGAGAATGACCATCTTCCTACTTCAGTCAGAATGTCTTCCAGGGAAAGATAGTTTCTTGCTGCTTTACAATGCAGTGATCCCAAGCAGATAAATCACGTCCAGTAGTTTCTTTCAGTTCATTTTTTTTTCCACCTGGCACACTGCAGTGGAACATTTTGTTTAAAGAGTTGGTTCCAGGCATTGGTTCCAGGTATGCTC
>NW_011099127.1:0-317 GCF_000146605.3 Meleagris gallopavo | reverse complement strand
TTAGCAGAATTGCCTCAATTTAAAAAATAAAAATAAAAATATCATAACAAATCTATTGCAGTGGAGCTCTAAGATATTTCATACATGTTTTTGTTTAAAATCTGTGCTGTTTTACCATCATAATTGAATCCTGGGCTTCAATGGCAGTGCTGACTCAGCAGTAACAGACTGCGTGCCACTTCCCTGCTCTTTGGCCTCCAGTTCAGCTTTATTCATACACCCCAAAAATCCCAGTCCGTCATAGTGTGCTATCCAGATCAGCTGTCCTCTGCAGCCATGCATTGTTTGTCGTTAAGAAAAAGAAAACCCATATAAAT
>NW_011099126.1:0-414 GCF_000146605.3 Meleagris gallopavo | reverse complement strand
GGAAGGGGGAAGGAGGCTGTTGTTGGGGCAGCTCCCCCAACAGCTGCACCCACAGATGGAGCCTGGGCTATAGGGCACCACGGCACTGAGTTTGGGTTGGGGTAAAGCCCAGGCAACGTTCCCTCTGCCTGCTGTGGGCTGTACCCATAATGGTGGCCCTCAATGGCTTCAACGTGGCATGAGTCCACCTGGGATCCACGGAGAGAAATGGGGATGAGGACGGGGATGGAAACAATGGGGCTGCAGGGCTCTGTGCAGGGAGGAGATGGGGTGCAGTGAGGGGTTGTAGGGTCAGCCTGGCGTGTGACCTTGGGTTGGGGACACACTCACGCATCCCAATATTGGAGAAGCAGCATCTCCTGCCCCCCACCCCCTGGGATTGAACTGCATCCACCCCAACGGGTTCCAGAGAAA
>NW_011099125.1:0-421 GCF_000146605.3 Meleagris gallopavo | reverse complement strand
CCCTCATCATCTTTGCAGCCCTCTGCTGGGCTCTCTCCAGCAGTTCTCTGGTCTGTCTTGAACTGAGGAGCCCAGAACTGGGCACGGTGCTCCAAACGTGGCCTCACCTCTCTCAAACTGCTGCCCACTCTCATTGCAGTGCCCCCCAGGATACCACTGGCCTTCTTGACTACAAGGGCACACCACTGGCTCACAGCCAGCCTGCTGTCCAGCAGGACACCCAGGTCCTTCTCTTAGAGCTCATCTGTAGCAGTTCAAACCTGAACTGATGCATGCAGTTATTCCTTCTCAGTTTCCCAAACATCTGGGGTCAGAATCAGCCATGCACCATGCTGCTTTTGGCTATAAAGGAGAAAGCAAAGGACTATCCAGACTGCACAGACTTACTTCTAGCTTTATCCTTCTTTCCAGTATTTCAGTG
>NW_011099124.1:0-451 GCF_000146605.3 Meleagris gallopavo | reverse complement strand
TGGAGGGAAGAAAAAAAAAAGAAAAAAAAGATTTTGATGAAAGAGAGAAAGGAGCAATACAAAAAAGGATGTATAAGCCTATAGGTTAAAAACAGCCACGTGGAGCTTAGACAAGACAACCAGAAAGCCATTTATGAAAGCAAACAGCACATTAGGTTACACAGCACTAGAAGACAACACAAGCTAGCTCACCTATTGCCATGCTTCATTAACTTGCCCTGAAAAAACACCTTTAATTCACCAAGACTCCACAGAAATACACCAACAGATCCCACATGGCCCTCTTAAAGATATAAGGAGTGTTATAGAGAGCTGCAACAGGCAGTACAGAACACTGAACGAACTCTAGATGAACTGCAGAAAATAAGAATTTTAAATGAAGTTTTGCAGATCACCAATAAATGGAAACATCGTATTTTCACTTAAGCTTACTCTTGTTCTAGTGGATCAT
>NW_011099123.1:0-431 GCF_000146605.3 Meleagris gallopavo | reverse complement strand
ACTAATCCTGCTAACATACTCACTCACATTCATTAGCACCAGCAGGATCAAATCCCACAGGGCAGTTTGGGTGTGATACAAAGGGAACACAAACAGATGGAACGTGTAATTGCTACACTGGAACTTTAATCCAACCAGATGGCTCAGTAAGGAATTGCTTTCATGAAAAGCCCAGGTACACCAAGTAGGGCTCATTCTATTTGATGGGCCTCAAGCCCTGCACTAAGTACTGTGAAGGACCCCACGAATTAAGCCCTTTGCTAAGCCTTACCATAAGGCTCCTCACACATGTCTAAGAGCAGATCCTCTTTTTAAACTTACATATCCATTAATTTCTTACGTGCACGGGCCAAAAAGAAGCACCTTCTTGTTAATGCACTTAAAATGAATAGCAGGGACAAGAGAAATGAAGCTCAAGCTGCCCAGGGCAG
>NW_011099122.1:0-398 GCF_000146605.3 Meleagris gallopavo | reverse complement strand
ATAGCAAATGTAGAAGTCAAAGTTGACTGGACATAAACTGATACTGAAAAACAATTTTTTATTTGTAACTTTATCTCTACAACAGTACCTCTATTATAAAATTAATCCATGGTACCACAGTAAATTAAATGTGCAGCAGGATATATGTATATCCTATGAATGTATGGCTTTCAGTTGAGGCAGTTTTACAGTTGTCTCAAAATTGACTCAAAGTCCACATTCAAGACCTGTGGTCGATAAGCGTTGTTTACTTGAGCTTATTTCTTTGGTGCCTTTGGTTGTACCACAGTTTTACATGACAGTTGGAGTTGTGGTAAACCTTCTGTCATCTTTCAGAGCTTGAGCAGCATCTCTGCGAAATCCCATTTTTGAATTGGGCAGCTTTTCTGGTTTCTTTA
>NW_011099121.1:0-401 GCF_000146605.3 Meleagris gallopavo | reverse complement strand
CCAACTGCTCCAACCCAACCCAAGCTGGTGCCAATGTTGTCCCCATTGTGCTGTCCCTATAACAGCATTGTGCCATCCCCACTGCGCCCCTATGTCCCCACTGTTCCATCCCCATTGCACTGTCCCCACGTCCCCATTGTAACATCCCCATTGCGCCGTCCCCATCGTGCTGTCCCCATTGTGCTCTCCCCACATCCCCGTTGCGCTGTCCCATCTGTGGGTGGCATTGTCACCTATGTCACCTGGGCCAGCTGTATGACACCGGCTGCTCAGCATGGTCGGAGGAATCCTCCTCTCCAAAGCAAAGCAAAGCAAAGCAAAGCAAAAACAAATGTGATGCAACCGTGTTCCCAGGAGCTGCGCTGCGGGAGGGCTGTCGTGTGATGGCAGGTGTGTGGTTT
>NW_011099120.1:0-360 GCF_000146605.3 Meleagris gallopavo | reverse complement strand
ATCACCTTAGTTTATCTGGAGAGAGCTTGTGTGCTCAGTCCTTTATGCATTAGCTGATTCTCTGCTGACCTCAGTGCTCCTCCATTACTCCCAGCAGTCGGCTTCAAGAACAAAAGGAAGTTTCTTTATTACAGTTTAGCTGTAGGCAGAGAGAAATGGGCTGCAGATTCAGGGAGCAGCAGAGAGAAAGTGAGAGTGTGTATATTCTAAATTCTTTCTTCCTTAAACACAATAAAATAATGCTGAGGAGAAAACTAGAAACTCCAGGTGGAATGAGAAGCTTTAATCACTAGAAAGCATTCCCCTAGTAATTCATATCATAAAAATATTTGGGTGCTGATCTCTGCTTTTTTTTTTTTT
>NW_011099119.1:0-417 GCF_000146605.3 Meleagris gallopavo | reverse complement strand
GAGCCACAGGGCACTGATTTTGTTGGAAAAAAAAAAAAAACTACTTTTCTGATAAATCAAGAATAAAGTTAATGTTACAGGGCCAATTCTCTTTCTTGTCATTCCCAATTGCTTTGATAACTTCATGTGAAGTTTAGACAGCTAAACAGGGATCCAAAGTGACTTACCCAGAACAGCAGAATTGCCATCACCCAGTGGGAACCTCTGGTAACGGGGAATATTAAAGGGGGGCAAAAGGTAGAACTTCCTCTCCAGAAGAGGCTCAAGGCGTGAAGCAGATGGGTCTGCAGGGTGGAACAGGTTATAGACCTGCTGACAAGCTGGTCTGAGCTGAAAGACTAAAGAGATGGAGAAAAAAGTGTTCAAGTATCACGCAGTTATTTGTCTATAAAGCAGACACTTGTTGAGGGCATTGTT
>NW_011099118.1:0-509 GCF_000146605.3 Meleagris gallopavo | reverse complement strand
GGGGAGAGGGGCGCGACAAATGGCGCCGGGGGGGGTGACGGTGCGTGAGGCGCGACAAAATGGCGGCGTGAGGTCCGAGGCTATTTAGAGACTAAACAGCGAGTGAGGTACTATTTATTTTTTATTTATTATTTTTCATTGAATTTTTATTTGTTTTTTTTAATTTGTTATTATTTATTATTACATTTATTGTACTTATTACATTTATTACCATTATTAAACCACACCAGAGCCTCAGCCTGCAGGGAGGCCTTGTCCCTTCTTTCCGTGGCTGCCATTCTGTCTGCTGACAGCATCACACCATATTTGTGTGGGGTGAGCCAGCTGGATTTGCTCCCTTCTTCTACAGCCAGTTGGTGGTGAGAGGCAATGAGCAGAAATAGCGACCATTGTCTTCCTCCTGGGCGGCTGCAATGATGAGGATGCAGGCATTACGGGCAAGGTCTTTGGTAGCAGAGAAGCGGTCAGGAATCGTGGCAGGCTTGTGCTTGTCTCGCTCTGAGTTGTAG
>NW_011099117.1:0-478 GCF_000146605.3 Meleagris gallopavo | reverse complement strand
TGTGCTGGACAGATTTTCTCAAATTCAGCCTAAGCTCATCTTCTCTGTTGAAGCTGTTGTATATAATGGCAAAGAACATAACCACTTGGAAAAGCTGCTTAGTGTGGTAAAAGGTATTTCACTGCATACCATACGTCTTGTACCATAACTGTGTGCCCTCAAAGCCTCTACTGTCACTAAAAATGACACCTTTGCTTGTTGCTGTCCTTGCTCCCTTACAGTATCTTTTTGGCCGCTTACAGTTGCAGAGCTGATATGAGAGGAAACTTTTTTTTTTGCAGGATTTTAACATAGTCTTTTGCTAGCTTAGTTTAAATCTGTTGATAGCTCTATCAGCATGCATTAGCTGGCAGTCTGAGTGGGGGAACAGGAGCTGTTAATGCTGCTTTTTTATGCCTATGTGAAGTGCTGCTGAAAACAACTGAAAAGGTTTTACAGCACTAAAACTTGATTTTTACATTTAAGTCTTTTTTTTAAG
>NW_011099116.1:0-461 GCF_000146605.3 Meleagris gallopavo | reverse complement strand
CAGCCCCGAGGTAATTTGGTACTGATAGCACTGTGTGTGCCCAGTGCACATCTGATGTTGTCACAACCACACTCGTGCTGCTGCATTTCACTCCCCTAAGGAGGTAAAGGTAATCCATGATAATACTAGCACTCCAACATTCATTCTGGGTAATACTCTGCTCTTTAAGCTGTGACAATGCCATAGATTGCAGTAGGATATTGCCTGAATGAACAGCGTGGGATCGGATCCTCTACTGCATGAGTGGCTGCAGGGCTCAGCTGGCCCCTGTACAGTGCATGAGTATTTCCAAGATAGCTGGAAGATGACAGGATGGAGCATTACAGTGTTCAGCAAAGTCACAGACAGTAACTAACACTTCTTTTGTTGCAGGTTTTTCTTTGTTGTTGTTTTAATGTAGTTTTCCAGAGCCTCCAAAACCAACAGCATTTGGAAACCAACAGTACAGCCTTTAACAACTT
>NW_011099115.1:0-308 GCF_000146605.3 Meleagris gallopavo | reverse complement strand
CCGGCCCGGATCTCCTCTGCCAAGAGCAGACACCCCTGCACGCCCAGCAGGGTGCACAGCACACACACACCTCCATCCACACACGGAGCCAGAAGCACAGAACAGGGCGTGGGGCACGGCTGTGGTCCTGGCCCCATAGAGCTGCACGGGCAAAGGGATGGGAGCAGGGATGGGAATGGAGGTGGGAAATGCGTTGGGAATGGGGGTGGGAGCAGGGATGGGAACTGGGATGGGAATGGGAATGGGGATGGAAACTGGGATGGGAATGGGGATGGGAACTGGGATGGGAATGGGGATGGGAACTGGGG
>NW_011099114.1:0-382 GCF_000146605.3 Meleagris gallopavo | reverse complement strand
TCTAAAACTGAGATCAAGATAGATAATGCAATTCTCCCTGTATTATTGGATTGTGCTCTGAAGATCTAAAAAACCAGAAGTACTATTTAGTCTCTAGAATTGTCTAGTAGGGAATGAGCCATTGCTAAAGAAAGGCACTGGAAACAGAACTGCACTTGTTTGGATTGGTTACTGGACAGGTTTAACTGACACCAGCAGGTCATTGTGCTGAACTCACTGTGCGCACTCTGGTTCCGCTCACAGACAAATCAGTGATGTTCAAATCTTGTTACCTGCCCCTGCAGCTTCAAAATATCTCACTGTGAAAATTATTATTTTATCCCTTTTGATTTAGTAGGCTAGCTGTGCTGTCTCTTCATGAAAATATTGTGCACTTTTTTTT
>NW_011099113.1:0-345 GCF_000146605.3 Meleagris gallopavo | reverse complement strand
AAAAGAAGTTCTTCTAAGGGCAAGAATTTGCCATTGGGGGTCTTCATGCCAGCACCGTGGCCTTCCCCTTTCCTCTGTGCATCCCCTGCTTCTGCTTGTGTGTTTAGCTCCTGCTCGGTCTGGTGTGGAGGTCCTTGTGGATCAAGGCCTGTGATAGTAAGAAAATGGGTTCATCAAATGCAAGTGGGTTCATTTTGTCCATAGAGATGTGTTGTCTTTCCTTCTGGGGCCTGCCAGGGGTCACCACTGCTTGGTGCAGCACAGGATCTCAGGCATTTTCTGTAAAAGCTCTCTGCTATCATCAGCATTAACAGCTGGGAGATGCAAAGTGCTCTGGGATTGCCA
>NW_011099112.1:0-417 GCF_000146605.3 Meleagris gallopavo | reverse complement strand
TGATCGATGGAAGGAGTCATTTGGCCCATAATTAGGTCATAAAAATCAATGTTTATTCCTCGGATGGCCTGAAAGCTAATAAATTCCTCTTTTTATATTCGCTCCCTCCGAAGATTAGAAACGAGGTGCCCGGCCCCAGCGTCGGAGCGGAGCGCGGAGCCATCCCCGATCGGCGACCATCGCCCCGCACCCGGCGGCCTCAGGAACCCCCCCGAAGGCTGAGCCCCTTCTGTACCCACCCACTCCACCCCGGTGCTGTTTGTTTTCCGGCTCGGGACATTTCACAGCGAATTCAGATTTTGCTCTAAATCCCCTCCACCGCGCGCTCACCGCCTGTCTCGCAGATCACTTCATTTCACTTGATTCCCTTTGGAGTCCCTAAGGAAAAAAAAAAAAAAGAGAGAGAGAGAGAAGAAG
>NW_011099111.1:0-389 GCF_000146605.3 Meleagris gallopavo | reverse complement strand
GGGGCAAATGCTGTCTTTTTCTTTTCCCTTCCCCCACGCAGCTAGGGGAAGGGCAATTCTGTTCCTGAAACCCTCCTGCTGTGTTTTCTCTTGGTAGAATCCTAATTTTCAGAAGGGAAAAAGCTGCATGGATGTGTATGACCAAAAGTGAGGGCGTTTCTGGTTGACTCAAACCTCAGTGCAAGGAGATGGCATTTTTTAAAATATGCAAATACATTAATTAGCGCTTTGCTCTTAGTGAGAGGCTCAGAGCAATAAGGAGATATCCAATGACCACAGTCCTATGTGTAATCCCAGCAGCGTGGTCCTGAGGCCGAGCAGATCTCAGCCTGGGCTCGACTGCTTTATCCACCACAGCCGAGAAAGCAGCAATTGGAAGGCCCGCTCCT
>NW_011099110.1:0-437 GCF_000146605.3 Meleagris gallopavo | reverse complement strand
CTGGTTTTATGCCTGCTGAGGAGTGCTGTGGAACAACTTGAATCTGTCAGTATGTTAACTTCCCTGCTGCTTTTCTGTAGGTCTCCTGAAGGAGCAGGGCCGTGCCTGTGACTGAGGAACCTCTGCCTTATTCTCGTGTTGCCTTGCATCTGGCCATGTAGTTCCACAGCTGTCGATACCAGATTTTGCCCTGGTCATCTTGTCCCGGCCAGCTGTGGCCGTGTGATTTCATTTGCAGTTCAAGAAGTGTAGCACGTGGCAGGGAATCAATGCCAACTCGGCACTTTCTTGCAGTGTCAGTTGGGGCAATCCCTGATGTGAGGGGAAGTACAGACAGAGGGAGAAGTGCATTGGACCCTCTGACAGCAGCTTTGCTGGCATCTGGCATGAGGTACTTAGAATGCCAAAGCTGGAATGTGCTGCTGCTTCTGTATGTT
>NW_011099109.1:0-469 GCF_000146605.3 Meleagris gallopavo | reverse complement strand
AGAAGAAGAGCAGATATGATTTCTCCTGTGGTTCTCATGTACAACAGTTCCAGTGTGTCTTTTCTGTCTGCTGCCAGGCAGCTGTGCCCCCTTAGTGGCTGTGCACTAGTGAACAGGCTCTTGGTGATGGTCTTGCCTGACATTAGCACTGGTTTCCTCAGGCACAGAGTATTGTGCCCAGTATTTTGGCCAGCCTGCTTCTCATCCCAGCACAGATCTGCAGGGGTTGGATTGGAAGCGTACCTACAGCTGTTAGCACTGAAACCAGGATCACCCCACTCTGGAGTAGAGAATGGAGGCAGACCTGGATGTCTAACTGCAGCACTGGATGGTCACAAAGGTGTGAATGCTGTAGCTGAAAGTCCACAGCAGAAACATTGTGCAGCAGGAAATGCTGTAGAAATGTGTAAGCAAAGTCAACAGATTTTTGGTCCTTCTCCCTGAACAAGACACTCCCCCAGCCCCTTTG
>NW_011099108.1:0-1066 GCF_000146605.3 Meleagris gallopavo | reverse complement strand
GTTGTTAGCTTGAGGACTGTTGAAAATTGACTACTGTATAATTAGTTGAGAACACATCTTTTTCACATTTTCAGCCAGCCCTGGCTCAAAGAAGGTGAGAAAGCTATATTTACTCTTGTTAAAGTGCTTTGACTTTCAGCAAAGCAAGTGTGAAACAAGTCCTCGAGCCTCCCACAGGGAGTGCATGGACCTCGCTGAACTCCTCAACCCCTCTGCAATCTCAACCCTCAATTGCTCCTTGCACCCAGCCATGGCAGCGTGGCTATGCTGCTGCACGTTAGATGAGAAAGTAGCTGCGAGCCTCTAAGCCTTTGCTCATATCTCAGATAATGTTTTCATTTCAGAGAGAGGTGGGTACAGGTACCCTGGGATGAATTCAACTGTAAGTATTCAGAATGATTCATTGTTTGGCTTTTCTCTGCAATCTAAATAGTCGGAGCTGTCAAAATTGATCTGAGTTTTTACGGTACAATACTTTGGAGAGAGAACAAACCGTGGATTAAATTTGCTGTTGTGGCCCAAAATAGCTTTCAAATATCAACACAGGCAAGATACACATAAAAGAGACTATTTCCTTGTGAGACAAGGAGAGTCCTCACATCTCCATTTAACTGCCTTTCTCCCTGGAGGTGCAGAGCAGAAAGCTGAATGCTTAAGCTGCCTCGCTTTCCCTTCCCCATCACTGGATGAACTGGGACCACGACAATCTCTTTCTCCTGAGGAGCCCCTGCTTGTGCCGTGTAAGCTGTCCTATGAGGGAGCAGAGCTGGAAATAGTGAGTGGCCCTTGCTTTGTCATTATGTTATTAACACAGTGTTTCTCAGAACAAAAGACTATTGGTTGGCTCTCACCACCCTCCCTTGGGGCACCCATTTTTCCACCAGAGCCACTCCAAGCAGTTCCCCCACTGCAATTCTGCTACAGACAGCAGGTAGACAGGATGCATTTTGTCCTTTTGTGACAAGAAAGGTTCACAATTATGAAAGTAAACCACATCCAGAAGGAAAATGCTCTGAAATTAAAGAGGCATAAGAATACAGATTTTCCATCTGAAAAAATAATCATA
>NW_011099107.1:0-521 GCF_000146605.3 Meleagris gallopavo | reverse complement strand
GATGAGGTCTGACAACCGTTAGCTTTCATTGATAACTCACACTGATATTAGACAAAACAAGAAGGTGAGAAAATACTCCAAAGGCCAAAAGCTTATGATTTAATGATGGAAAACTTTAGACCTACTTAAAAAAGACTCTCCCATACAGAGAGGAAAATGAAATGGGATGAAAGGCTTTGAAAACCAGCAATAAAAAAAGTCAGAAATCCAGACTTGGATTTTGCTTTGGTGGCAGATAGGGATTGTGGAGGGGGGAGAGAAGATAGAAAGATAGTCCCTGGTGGCTTTGCCCTGGACATGGCTGTGAAACTCACAGCAGTGTTGTGAGTTTCTCCTGATGACGAATTGATGTTGAGTTCCGATTGAGGGGTTGGTGTCACTCCCATGTGGTGCTTCCCCTTTGTCAGGAATGCTGCGGTGTGCACTTATAGCCAAGGACAACCTGTGGAGTTGCAGGGTGCTGGAACGGGGGGTGAGCTCCATCTGGAGAATGCCCTGCTTTTATGTCAGCACTATGCTAA
>NW_011099106.1:0-490 GCF_000146605.3 Meleagris gallopavo | reverse complement strand
AGCTGTGGTCCATGGCATAGCCCTATCAACATTGGGATGCACAGCTGAAGGAATTGCACCATGGCTTGGGCTTCTCTCCTCCTTGTGGTGCTTGCCCACAGCTCTGGTATCCTGGGAAGGCTTGCTGCACCTTGTTGTCAGTAAAACTGCAGTAAGCAATCAAGATTTGATATGATTCTTCTGCCCCCCTGCTCTACTCTTGTGAGTGCCCATCTGGAAAACCGCATCCAGCTGTGGTATCACCAACACAAAAAGGACGTGGAGCTGCTGGAGCAGGTCTCCAGAGGAGGGCCATGAAGATGATCAGAGGACTGGAGCACCTCCCTTATAAGGAGAGGCTGAGAGACCTGGGGCTTTTGAGCCTGGAGAAGAGAAGGCTCCAGGGGACCGTTCAGTGGCCTTCCAGTATTTGAAGGGGGTCTACAGGAAAGCTGGAGAGGGACTTTCTATAGGAACATGTAGCAAAAGGACAAAGAGAAATGGAAGAGGG
>NW_011099105.1:0-424 GCF_000146605.3 Meleagris gallopavo | reverse complement strand
ATTGCAGTGCTCTCCCTGCTCACTATGCTCACAGGAGGCCGGCTGATCATGGTTAGCTATCACTGGGTTCCAGACTGGGGAACAGTAACACAGTGAGATGGAAAACTGAGTTACTGATCTGAGTTCAAAATGGAGGCTTTCTGCGCTTACTGACTTACGGCTGATCGGGGCTGTGGGGCTGAGGCAGGTTTGTCCTCTCTGCATGGCCATGTTTGTAAATGCTCTCCTCTATGTACCTAGATGTATGGGATATCACTCTGGCACTTGGCCACATTGTACCCATCCCTGCAAAGACGCAACAGTTTGTCATCCCCAGCCCTGCTCCATGGAGCTGCCTCTGTGCTGGGATGCTCTGGGCTGGGTTCTCATCCTTTAATGTGTCTGTGGCCATGGCTGAAGTCCCTTCTCCTTTAATAGTGGTGTT
>NW_011099104.1:0-442 GCF_000146605.3 Meleagris gallopavo | reverse complement strand
AAAAATATGAACAAATATATACAGCATGACACATCCACAACAAAAACACTTTCTTCAAAACAAGATACATACTGGTGACGGATTCTATATGCACAAAAACAATCCCTAAAATTTTAATAAAATTTTAGCTTTAAAAAAAAGAAAAAGCAGAAACCCTAAATCTTCAAAGCAGAGATTTTTTTTTTTTAAAGGAACTTAAAAAAAATAATAATTCATTTATTGCAAACCATTTTACCTGCCCCCTTTTAAAGGAAGCCCTTTATTTTCACACCGTGAAATAAAACAACCTGTCACGGAACCAGAGAGCTGCAGGGAGCTCTTCCACTTCCCCATCACCTGCCCCTTTGCGTCCGTCACAACGTGTTTCTTTTCACTCAAACAAATACTACAGTGGCAATTAAGGAGGAAACTCATAAAAACAAATATTAAAATGAAAAAAAAA
>NW_011099103.1:0-511 GCF_000146605.3 Meleagris gallopavo | reverse complement strand
GGCCCTGCCTTCCCACCAGATGCTCAATCACTCCTTCAGGCTGACTCAGCATTTCCACTACCGGCCCTCATGAAATGAACATGCAAAGTGTTTATGCAAATACTGCCATCTCACCGTCTACAATGATGGATACAAGAATCTCATATCACATGTGATCTCTGCAACAGGCACAAAGGGGAAAAACTTACCTCACCTCATTAGTGTCTTATCTTAATTTATACTTGACAGTGCTTTGCTTTGTAATGGATTAGGCTTTATTCTTTCCTAATCCATTTACAGTAAATGCCTCTAATCATAACGTGCATGGTTTTAGGCTAAAGTTATTAAATTGTTCTCTCCTACTAAATAATTAAATTCATATCCTCTAGCAATTGGCACACAGTCCAAGAACTTTTTCACTTAACAGACAAGAAAATTTAAAATCGTTCCTCGGTTTAATTCCTTGTTCTTCTCTTACAGCTTATCAAATGATGTAAGGAAGATGGATACCATGTTACTTATTCAGTCCATC
>NW_011099101.1:0-495 GCF_000146605.3 Meleagris gallopavo | reverse complement strand
TACAAGAGGCACTTCCTCAGTCTTCTGGAATAGTACTTTTTCTGAAGATCCACAATACTCCACAGTCAGGAAGGGACAACAGAAGAAGGAGAGTACTACTATCTGGGCATACTCAGAAGGTACTGACTGTAACTAGGGAAGTATGGCCTTGAATCTCCCAACACCTGGTAAGTGGAGCAGATTCATGCTGAGTCACTGCCATCATCACAGACGAGCAGTCAATATCAAAGAAGTATATTTTATAACTGAAGATGTAGCATTCAGATTCTTTCTAAGCAAGGACAAAATCCAGAAAGCCCAGACTGCTCTTTCTTAAAGCTGAGATTCCTGTGTACCTCTTGCTGACTTCAGTTTGTTGTTTCCCTGACAGCTCCATGTCCCAGAGCCACTTCTGGCTGTACACTGCGGGGACTGCAAGGGGCTTTGAGCACAGAGCACAAAAACAAATACCTGAGAGGAGAAGGAGACTGGTCACAAGAACCAGAAGTCAAGGAA
>NW_011099100.1:0-450 GCF_000146605.3 Meleagris gallopavo | reverse complement strand
TGGATTCATCCTGCTGGAGGCATTGCAGCCACTCCAGGGAGCTTTGCCCTGCCCTGCACTCTGGGTCCGCATGCCAGGGAGCTCTAGCACCTCCCTTCATTTCAGTGGCACTGTATTGTATATAATTAATCATCAGTATATCAGTCACTGAGTTGTGTTTTAAACAGAACGAATTCCATTTCTGCTCTATGTCCTGAAGGATGATAATAACCTATGTGTGGTTCTTCCCACGGAGCCTAATGATGAGCCATTGCACTTTGTTTTAATTAATACAGATAGTAAAGATATTTCCATAAGCCACCGTGGTGCCAGCCAAGAAGCAGGGTCTTCTGCATGGCAGCTCACATCCACGTGCACCCATGCACACCCCTATCCATATGACACTGAGCAGGCAGAGAGCTTTCCACCAGCCTGGTGACATGACCCATCAGGCAGACATTACCCTGGCAC
>NW_011099099.1:0-313 GCF_000146605.3 Meleagris gallopavo | reverse complement strand
TTACTAAGGAGATGCTGGGGAATAGGAAGCATTGACTGCACTCGCTGCAGCTGTGCTAATGGTAACTTATTTCCAGCTGTCATGTGCTGCTCTGTGGAAGCAGAGGATAGATGCATGAGACTTGGCCCAGCTCTGCCCAACATCCAGCCAGTGTTTGCTGCTGCTTTGTCCTGAGCTGCACAGAAGGCAGAGCGTCTGCCAGAGGTCAGAGCAAGGAGGCTGGCCAGTGCCTGGAGCTGGGCACCAGCTGGACCCAATCAGGTCTTTCCTGTGGTTCTTATCTGGCCTTGGGTGACGGCCATCTTCAGCTTTT
>NW_011099098.1:0-338 GCF_000146605.3 Meleagris gallopavo | reverse complement strand
GGTTTTTTTTTGTTTTGTTTTTTTTTAAACTTGGATGAACACTACAACTTTGTAAACTGTATTAATTCTTCCACTTAGCCCACTAAATGATGGGCAAGAATTTGTTGCATATTTTAGCTGCAGCCACACAAACAGTTGAGAGTATGCTTCTGGATTCTGGATGCATTTTAGAACAGAACACAATCACAGAACTTATAAAAGCCATTGTACATATCAAGACCTTAAGATACCAGGAGACCAACTGAAGCACAACTATTTAAGAGAGATGACAGCCTTGCCCTTTTTGTGAACCGAGTCATTCCTGTAGTTAAATTTCTAGACTAAAGCAATTAAAGATT
>NW_011099097.1:0-369 GCF_000146605.3 Meleagris gallopavo | reverse complement strand
GCTAAAGAAAGCCTGAACTAATCTTTCAATTTGGGGCTGTAAGAGACTTTTACAGTGATGTGTGCATGCACACCATGTGCTTTTGTATGTGTGTATAAATAAAACCTGGCCTCTGATTCTTGTAATCTCTTCCACCTGGAAGAAAAATCATGGTATTATGTGGGCTTTCAGTACACTCAGAAGAAAAGCGCATTTCCAATCAATGTGTGCAAGACATAGCCTTTAGGTAATGTGTACAAAAAGCCTTGCAGATAAGCTGTAAACTACCTTGCATGCTCAGCTCGTGCGTTTGGGAAGTGGCTGTGTTGTTTCCATTATAGGTCACCTGTAAATGCTTTCTTCTGAATGTATTGCTCCTGTTCAAACTGT
>NW_011099096.1:0-490 GCF_000146605.3 Meleagris gallopavo | reverse complement strand
TCTCCAAACTGTTTGGAGGAGGAGGGAATGTTGTTACTGAGTGGCCCCCAAATAAGCTCCCTGGTCTGTTCCACAGGCAAAGCATGCCAGGGCCTTCCTGGCTTGGCTCTCTCTGCATTACAGCTGAGCTGGTGATCTGAATAGGACATTTCCACCCTTTGAAACACAACATACAAACAGGCTTCTGCAATCATAGCTGGTGCTCCCACCTCCAAACATCTTTCTAACACATCGAGTAACTGATCTCAACTGAGACCCTGAGCTTTCCAGCTGCACCACCTGTGAGCTGGTGTTGCTCATCAGACACAGGGAGGGAAGGCCTCTCCCTAGAATGCACATTTCCTCACATGAAGCCCGAAGAGAAGTCACCACAAACCAAGCAGCACAACCCATAAGTCTTGCTGCCGTCCCTTGCAGAGCTTGTGAAGTTCCATCTCCACCATAACAGAGCAGCCCTGGTGCATATGAAGTGCTAGGCTCTGTGAGATGC
>NW_011099095.1:0-447 GCF_000146605.3 Meleagris gallopavo | reverse complement strand
TTTTCTTCAATGGGATTTCTGATTTTGTTAAGGTTTTCCTTACTGGGTTTTTTTTTTCTTTTTTTTTTTCCTGCCTCACACATACTTATCAAAAGCAGGGTCATCTTGCTGTCACAGGTAAATTATTGCACATTTCTTTCATAAATATTTCTTTAGATCAAAAGAAACTGGGAGTAGAGAAGGACAGAAGTTTTCATTTTACTAGGAAATGCTAAGATTTCAAAACCTTTCCTATTTCAGGATGGATAAAAATTTCTTACAAAATGAAACTGAAAACATTACTTTGATCAGAGCAGTTCCTCTGACTTCAGTGCCTTTAAACTTATACAACTTTATATAACTTATTATATAATTTCTTTTTTTGTTGTTTGTTTGAAAAGCTTTTCCCGACAACCCCCGAACACTGAAGATGGCAAAATGGGTTTTTGACATTATGGAAATACTTCA
>NW_011099094.1:0-480 GCF_000146605.3 Meleagris gallopavo | reverse complement strand
CAATAGAAAGGTATTACAAAGGAAAAAGGAAAGGAGCTCACCCATCCCTGAAGATCTAGACTTGCAGGGAAAACTCCACAAGGGAAGGATCTCCAACCAGAGATCCTTCACCAATGGGAGCTGGCCCTTAAATGAGGTCTACAAGAGGTGTAGTCAGGCTCCACCCCTTCCTATCACACAGCTGAATTGCTCTCACCTGTGCTCCCAGGGTTGACCCAATGCTTTCCCCTGGTGCTCAATCAGTTGTTCAGTCTGGGACTCAACAGTTCCCATATGAGTGCAGTACTTAAGTATTCATTACTGTACAATCAATGACTATACAGGTGTTATAATTAAGAAATATACAAGAGAGTTTAGCTAAGCAGGTAATTACACCAAAAAGAATAGATAGAGGGCTTACCCTTATCCTAGGCTCACTGTAAAGCTCCAAAAGGAGGGATCTCCAGAAAGAGATCCTTCCCCACTTGTATTCAGCTCTTA
>NW_011099093.1:0-486 GCF_000146605.3 Meleagris gallopavo | reverse complement strand
TTTAGACTCTACCTTGATCATGAGTCTTGATAGAGTTGATTGCTGACAGTTCACCTTGTTCATGAAGTGATGCAGAAATATAAATATTAATGTGAAAGTTCAGAGCTTCAACAAAATAAATCCTTGACATTAGTTCAGGTGTAACATTCTGGAATTTACTGGAGTCTCTTGGTTTCTTTTAGTCTAACCAGTCTACATCCAAGAGCCGGCCCTCCAGCACTCTAGATCCTGAGCTGATGTTAAATCCAGAAATCTTACCAAGGGCTAGCACTGTAGCAATGACGAAAGAATACTCCTTTTTGCGGACCAGTGTCCCCAGGGGGCCGAAACTGGGAAGCCTGGGACTTCCAGCATCTTCAAAAGAGAGAAAGAGTTCAAAGTCTTCGAAGTCCAGTAAGATCCGGTCCTTGGCTGACTACAGAACTGAAGATTCAGGCTCTGGAAGTTCTGCAGGGAATCTTGCGGCTACCGATTTACCTGGTGGGA
>NW_011099092.1:0-370 GCF_000146605.3 Meleagris gallopavo | reverse complement strand
TTACACACAGGAGCCATCAGGAAAAGTACACTTAGCAGCAGACCAGTGCAGAGAGGTCTCACAGCTAAATGGTGTTCAGAGAACTGGGCAACATCTCCAGCTGATATGTATGTTCTTCAGAAAGCTGAGACGAAGGTGAAGAAACTATAAGTAAAAAATAAAAACACAACAACCAGGTACCTCAATTTTCTTCCAAATAAAAAAAAATAAAATAAAAGGTTTAGCCACGGTGTGTCAAGGAAGGGAAAAAGGGACTGAAGTTATGTGTTTGATTGAAGCAATAAAATTAAGATCAGCCACCAAGAACAACATGGCACAGTACTTATTGCTGACATGCAAGGCTGGCCAGAATCATTTATTACAGAGGTAG
>NW_011099091.1:0-431 GCF_000146605.3 Meleagris gallopavo | reverse complement strand
AAGCAAATAGTGATTGACTGTTGAGTTTTCAAAACATGACTTGCTTGCAGTCACCAACTTGTGTAAATCAATGTATAGCTAATGAATTCAGTGCAATGCTGGTAAACAGCAGCAGCTGGGAATCTGTCTAGCTGCATCCAAAGACTAAGATTTTACATACACAGTTATATGTGTGTATGAATAGTATATATCTCTTCAGAGAAGTAAGATTTGTAGCTAATGAGCTAATGCTATCTCATTCACTGAAGCAAACTTTGACTGTTTTGATTCAGATTATTAGGTCAGTGCTTTTAACTGAGATGCGTTTTGCTATACTTTGTGTTTGCAGTCAAAGTAGGATGCAACAATCTGTAGTTTAAAACAATCAAGAAGTCCCACCTTTAACCCATCAGTTTCATATTACCTGTTGGGCATGAGTACAAACCACAAAC
>NW_011099090.1:0-304 GCF_000146605.3 Meleagris gallopavo | reverse complement strand
CTTTTTATTGCAAGTCTGTAGAGTAGAGCACAATGTCTAATTTAATAAGTTTCTATGAAAAATTAGTTATCTTGAATAAATGCTTTGAAAGCAGCAGATTGCAGTGTTAAGGTTTGTTTTGAAGGCAGATGTATATACGTATTGTATATCTGGATAAAGAGAAATATTCCTTGGAAGAACAGGATAAAGCTCTGCTGTAAGAGATTTGAGTGGTTTTAGTCCAAACAAACAAACAACAAAACAACCATGAAATCACTCTCTTTAAATCCAAGTCTTTTTTTTTTTTTTCCAACTTCTTTGCACG
>NW_011099089.1:0-512 GCF_000146605.3 Meleagris gallopavo | reverse complement strand
CACACTGGCTGTGATAGGCAGGCAGTGAAGGGGGCAAGGTGAATCATGAGTGATACAATCTGCTCTTCTTTCTTCTACATGATATTTCTACCAAACCACTTGAGATCTGATCATCCTTAAGGCTCACAAAACTTGCTTTCACATTCAGTATGTCACCTTTTGCTTCATTATAACTTCATTTTAATGGTAGAAGAGAGACAAGACTGAATATTGTTGATCTTGCACTTCATGAAAATCAACGCATTAATATTTAAGGCAAAAGTTACATGGAATTTGCTTACTTAAACTCACCCTATTAGGGATTCACTATGTAAACCATTTTCCCTGTTCAGTTCTCCACCTAAGGATAGCCTAAACAGATTTGAACGGATTGATCAGCAAATATTTTAGACAGCTGCCTAAAACTAAGGTATCTTTGAAACTAAATTAAGTGGAAAAGCAGCCTATCAGGAATTTTAACAATGAAGTCCAGTTTCATAAAAGAAATTTGTCACTCCAGGTCACAGAAATAG
>NW_011099088.1:0-448 GCF_000146605.3 Meleagris gallopavo | reverse complement strand
TTTTTTCTTCCCCTTCCCTCTCCCCTCCCCCCCTTCAAGTATTAATGGCTTATAAAGCAGTTTTTCCAACCATTACTTGAGTTCCTGAATTACCAGGCAGCTACCACAGCAGTCCAGTAAAAACAAAGGCTTGATTTGCAGTGAGGTAGACACGGAGGATGTGATTCAAAGCTTTTCTTGACACATGTTTTAAGGAGGCAGGGATATAAAAATAGTATATACATGTTGATGTGGCATTTGTGTCTCTTTGATAAGCTAGCAATCTTCAGGAGCTCCAGCATTGGTCATAGTTTACTGATAACAGTGTAGTT
Source organism: Meleagris gallopavo (assembly GCF_000146605.3). Lineage (NCBI taxonomy): Eukaryota > Metazoa > Chordata > Aves > Galliformes > Phasianidae > Meleagris > Meleagris gallopavo. The sequence continues at coordinate 137 of NW_011099088.1, read as the reverse complement.
TTCAGAAGTTGCATATTAAATACAAGCAGCTGAACAAACACGCTTTTTTTTTCTTAAGAGAGACATTGAAATCTGAACAGTTTCTTGCAATGTTAGCCTAGTGCCAGAAGTTTCTCACACTGCTGCTGGATCACACT
>NW_011099087.1:0-427 GCF_000146605.3 Meleagris gallopavo | reverse complement strand
TGTTTTTAAAGCATCGTCTTTATTCTGTTCATTTTGAATTATTTTGTTTTTGCTAGAAATGGACATCCAACCACTGCGTTCCCTCCCCCCTGCCTGGAGTATGAGTGTCAGCCCACAGGGTGCTCCACACCTCCTTTTGCAGCTCGGCTCCTCTTCCAACCCAACAACTGGTCTCAGATGGGGCCTCAAGCACAAAGTGCACCCTCTCCTATAGTTAGTATTAATTTTATTGCACCTGGCAAAGGTGTGCTCAGCATTCTCCAGGGTGCTCAGCCACAACCCCGTGGCTTAAAGCCTGCTCCGTAAGAAGCCCTGCTGATCTCAGAGTTGAGCACACACACTTTGCCTGATGCAGCTGGAGGGGCATGAGCACGCAGTGCTCCACCATTTTGAGCCCACCCTCAGCGTGCAAAATGGTGGTGGGCAC
>NW_011099086.1:0-618 GCF_000146605.3 Meleagris gallopavo | reverse complement strand
TGTTCAAGGTGTGTGCAGTGTTTTACCCCATTGGGATATTGTGTGAACGGAATGAGGATTTTGTGATGCAGAGTACTTTCAAAATGCACAATACTACAAACTGCTTTGTGTTCTTGCTACACGTGTAAGGATAGGCAGTAGCAGATACAGCTGCTTTAAGCCAGTTTTGGGTCACCCAAGGAAGGCAGAGGTCACAATCCTGCAATGAAGAAGGAATGGTTTACTGTCTCTGACTCTTAGTACTCTCCAAGTAGAGATGATTCCCTTGTGGCTGCCACTCCTCTCATGAGGTAGGTGAGGGGCAGAACCTGGGTCCACCTGTTCTGGTTGTACAGCTGAATTGCTTCCACCTGTGCTCCCAGGGCTGGCCATGCCCCTTTACCAGGTGCTCAATCACTGGTTTGGCTGTGACTCGACCATTCCCATACAGTGTGCCACACTTACTGTGTATTTGTATGAAGGAGCTCAGCCATGTTGTTTGCGATGCTCCGTGAAGATAGAAGTACACAGAAACCAGTATGTAACTTTATACCTCGGCAAGTTTTACAGCCCAGCTACAGCGTTCACTTTAACTGTGGCAGTTCAGAGCAATTCAAAGACAGTTAACAGGATCTCATC
>NW_011099085.1:0-441 GCF_000146605.3 Meleagris gallopavo | reverse complement strand
TTGTTTTTTAAAACTGAACAAGCTGTATTCTAGCTGTCTCGTTAGAAGGAATGTATTCATGCTGCAGTATAGGGCTTTGTTTCTCGTATTTGGGAGGGGCGTTTCCCTCTCAAATCTGGGTATCTTCACATTTTATTCTTCAGTATTGACTGTCGTGTTTCTTCACTAGAGCTGATTTGATCAATTACTCTTTCCCCTGAACTTACCTTAAAATGATGCCCATGTAGACCCGGACTGTTTTGCACTCTGACTCCTCGCTCTCACTACACTCATTTCCAGTCTTCGTTTTTTTTTTTTTCCCCCCCTTCCACTTTTTAGAATTAAAAATTGAGAAATGTATGTGGATCAGACAGATGAGCATAGCAGAGGTGTGTGAGGTGTTGCATGCTCTGTGCTCTGCCTCTGCTGGTCCAGGGCCTGGAATCCTCCATCGGAGAGATT
>NW_011099084.1:0-321 GCF_000146605.3 Meleagris gallopavo | reverse complement strand
CTGGTGGTGTGGTTAATTTGCTTGCCTTCTTGCATTTCAGATAATTTGATGAGCAATACTACAACTGGTCTGGTTTACTTTTCATATTCCCATACCAGGCTGTGTTAGTTTTATAGGGAAATACTAAATTTTAGTATTACAAATGGTCTTAGTACTTAACAAATGGTCTGGGCCTAACCAACTATAAACCCCTTTGAGGACAATTTAGATGTAAAATGTTTTCTATCAAAGAAAACTCATACAGCAGCTAGGAAAGTGAATTTTTTTAGATTCTGTAGACAAAGGTGTTCTCATGTTGACTTGCTTAGAACACTGGAAAAA
>NW_011099083.1:0-320 GCF_000146605.3 Meleagris gallopavo | reverse complement strand
CAGGGCTTTGCTTAAGAGGAACATGGTCTTTAGGTAGGATAGTAAAGCGCTCCAGACTTAATGGTTGCATGGGAGAGAGGATGTTTAGAAGGGTCATGTTAAAGTGCAGTGATGAGGAACAGCTGCTGCCCTGGTCATGTCTTTCTAACGGGGTCAGGGCTGTTGCTGAGCAGTGCCAAGCTGCCCTGGGGCTGGAGGGGGATGTGTTGGGTACTGGCTTTTGTGCAGAAGGACGGCAAATGTTGTGTGAAAGGCAGCACGGCATCCTAAAGCTGCTCCTGTTGAGGCTGCTTGCTGCCCTTGATGTGTCACTGCAGGCA
>NW_011099082.1:0-439 GCF_000146605.3 Meleagris gallopavo | reverse complement strand
CATGCTTTGCATGTATGAGGCCCCGGGTTCAATCCCCGGCATCTCCACTTTTGGAGCTTAGTCTCTAATATCTTTGTCAGTGACACTGACAGTGCAGATTTGGCACCAAGCTGTGGGGTGTCCCTTCCAACTCTAAGGATTCTGTGTTTCTATAATGCTGTGGTTCTGTGAGCTGTTCACGAGGAACGAAAGTAGCGCCTCGCTAGCATCATTAGCCGTGTCCATGGCAATTCCTCCAGTGCTGTTTGGGAGGGTGAGATTTATGTTGTGCTAAGGGTTAGCACTGATTATGTTGCTGCAGATGTTGCTCTTTTGGGTAATTGGATTTTTCAGAGTGCAAAGACCTTCTGCTATGTATTACATCCAGTCCTCATACACTTTGGAGCAGGCGAGAAACAAGCAGGACAGTGGAGCAGGCCTGCTGTTCTGCTTTTGGATA
>NW_011099081.1:0-540 GCF_000146605.3 Meleagris gallopavo | reverse complement strand
TCCTTAACACTAAAGCCATAACAATGAACTTGAGTGAAAAAAAAAAAAACACTGGTCATAAACCCCAGATGAGTATACACTTTAAAGCAGTTATTTAATCACATGGAAACATAAAACACTCGGAACTCTTCTGCTTGCTCCTCTCGTTAAGACTGAGTGCTGTTTTCTTCTTAAGCAGCACAGCTATTAAAACACCGCGCTGCCACTTGACCTCCTGTACTCTTGATTTCACTTTTCTAAGATAAAATGATCCGATGAGGGCATACAAATGATTATAAAATAGTACTGAATACTACCAGTAATATTTCCTCAGATCTTCTCAACATTTTCTGAGCAGGAAGGCAGTGAGCTGCTGGGGACAGCAGGCAGCACCACCGTGCCGCCCAGGGCCATGGAGGTCCAGGCCCATGGCTGACAGCAGCCTGCAGTGCTTCTGCACACTCTAACGTAGCCAACAGAGGCTCAGCTCTGGGAATCTTTATTTGTATTTCCTGCTGATAACAGGAGCTTCTGATTGCTAGTTTGGGTATTTAGTAAACG
>NW_011099080.1:0-420 GCF_000146605.3 Meleagris gallopavo | reverse complement strand
TTCACTTCCTAAGAGTGCAATTGAGAAAAGAGTGAGAACTCACTTGGGGAAACCTTCAATAAGAGTAACTAAGTTGATATCAGGCTCTGAAAATGTTCTGTGTGTTGATGCGCAATTCACGTGGATCATTCTGCCAGGATCAGAAGGTTTTGATTGAGTTTAATTGTCCAAAGCAGATAAATTTGCTGAAGGAAAGTACTTAAAAAACATTTCTGAGCAGTCCAGTTGTTGCTGTTAAACTATTCTTGGTTTGTTTTGTCCTTTGTTCTTCTTTTTTTTTTTTCTTAAGCAGTTTCCTCTTTAGACTACTGCTTGTAGTACTTGGGGTCTTAGAGGAGTGAATATCATTTTTGTGGTTAATGAGTATAATTTGGTTACTCTTCAGAGTATCACTGTTGCTATCTTTAGGTAGCTGTACTT
>NW_011099079.1:0-571 GCF_000146605.3 Meleagris gallopavo | reverse complement strand
TGGCGAATACCTTGAGGTACTTTTAGTTGTATTTGATTAAAGTAACACTTTATCATATTGCAGCAATATCATCTTAGTTATCAGGCTTACACTAATTTTTGCTTTGAAGTCATCAGATACAGTGCGGATCCCACTCCTTTCCATACGTCTGACCTTGGAAACAGCCTCCTATGCAGTCACTGAACACTGCAGATATTAATTATTATTGTGTTACAGACTGGAACTATTCCGGTTCACAACTTCATAATTATTACAGAATGACTAGTGGTTAATATGTGATTGTTTCTCAAATTTTAAATAAGAGGAAGCTGAAGGAAACTGCTACTCTTGCACGACATCAGGAGAATTATTGGATAGAGATCTCTGTATCCATCAGATTAGGAAAATACTTCAAATGTCTTTGGTTACAGAATATGTAATTTAATGTCAAGTCCAGAATGTATTTCCTTGAGGACACTGGACTGACATTAACATAAGTTCTTTACCAATCATTCTGGGCAGATTAGACTTTAAACAATTGTTGCAGAACGTACAATATAGTCTTAAAATCATTGAATCTGAAGCAAGCATG
>NW_011099078.1:0-395 GCF_000146605.3 Meleagris gallopavo | reverse complement strand
TTTATGAGACCTGGCTGAAGGAATTGGCACAGCAATCTGCTTTGGGAAAACAGCCTGACATGAGACTTGATTGTACAAGAAGCAATTTACAGTCTCTGAAACAGTAGGATTAAAATTCTTTCCCTCTCCCCCCACTACTTTTATGTAAAAAACAACCAAAACATGATCTTTGGCACCCTCACTGTCAGAAACTTAATAAGGACTGTGAGATAGAACCCAGAGTTATTAACCAATAGTGCTGTTTATCATCTTCCTCAAATATCATTTTGTTTTCTTGGATAATCAATACAGCTATTCACAGCTAACTGCTCTTGCTGAAAGATTAATTCCCAAACACATCGAGTTAAGACAAAAAAAATAATAGTGAAGGTTCTTCATGACACCCCAGAACAGCC
>NW_011099077.1:0-474 GCF_000146605.3 Meleagris gallopavo | reverse complement strand
CCATGCTTTGGGTTTGGTTCAGTGGCTGATGAAGAGCTCCCAGAGGCTCTTGGTGATCCCAACCAGCTGCTGATGAGGCATTTGATGAGTTGTAGTAAAACTCCTTGGAGCATGCAACCTGTTTTTCCCCTCTTGCTGCTTTTCCTCTCCAAGGACCCATGTAAAATGATGTGAGTGCAAAGTGGGATGTGACATGCAGGATGTTGACCAAGGTTGGGACGCTGATTGTGAGCAACTGCAAAGTGCTGGCAGCAGCAGAGCCATCATCTATCTGCAGTTGCCATCAGATGTGGGAAAACGTTTCTTAAACGCCTTATTTTTCCAATGCATCTTGTGTTAGCATCTTTGTCAGATTTGGGTCATGCTGTGATGGGAGTGGAGAAAGACCCTGCGGGTAAGGATTGTGCCGTTTGCTCTGATGGACTCTGTTTTCCTCCCCTCTTCCTTTTTCTCCCTGAGTGCCATCAATGATGC
>NW_011099076.1:0-468 GCF_000146605.3 Meleagris gallopavo | reverse complement strand
GTCTGGGTCTCCCAACTACAATTAACGTATCTTTAGGAGTAGTAGGAGATGCTCACAAGAGAGGAGAATGAGCCCACTCTTAGCTCACCAAATCATTTTTAATTCCATTAATTAAGGGAAAAAAGGCAGAGCTCAAAAGTAAACTTCAATCTTGGGAGGCATCCAGCAAGAGGAACGCCAGCCCCAGGCCCCGAGAGCCATAGCCCTCCATGCAGGGGCCTCCTGCAGCCCTCAGACCCCCAGGCTCTCCCACCCTCCCTCTGCTGACCCACGGGGTCTCGCCCGGCTCCCCACGACCCCAGACTCCCAGCACCCCCTGACTGTTCTGTACAAACTTCAGCCTGCCCCAGGCTGGGCCCTGCCTCAGGGTAACGTCTGTCTTTGCAGATGGATAATTAGATTCCCTTTTCCATTTCCTTTTCCTCCTGATGGTTTCTCTGCCTGGCAATTCCCCCGCAGCCCTGCACA
>NW_011099075.1:0-331 GCF_000146605.3 Meleagris gallopavo | reverse complement strand
TACTTTCAGTTAACAAAAGGAGCACTGGAATTCACAAGTCACAATTCCTTGCCATTTATGCAGATCTGTGAAACATCACTTACACTGAACGCATTAAAAAGGACTTCGCAAACATTTTGTATTTGCACTGGTTTTTATCAGATACTTCTTTTCTACCTTCCCGTGGGTTGTTATAACACAGAGATGCTCAGAACGAGAAAAATTATCCTTTCCCCAAGGAAATACTTACCGACCAGTTATAGTACATGTGGCAAAGTTTGTAGGTTAAACGTTGCACGTGATCTGGTTTCAGCTTGCTAGTGTCATATACTACGTTATAATGAGTGGGTGC
>NW_011099074.1:0-460 GCF_000146605.3 Meleagris gallopavo | reverse complement strand
CATTCAGCTCAGATGCAGCTTGCCCAGCCCACAGCCTCTGAAGGTGGAAGATGTCAGAGACCTGACATCACCTCCCAGCACACCCTCTACTGCATCTGACCTAAGAGGAAACCTTACTTTGTTGCATATCAGTGCACTAGAAAATGAGAACAGCTGTGCAGCAGGGCTGGATGGATGCAGTTTCTCAAACACTTTCCTGGGCCAATGAAGTCTTAATGGCTCACTCAGTCCTTTGACATTAAAATACAGCCAAGATCACTCACATGTGAACAAAGCGGAGTTCAGTACTGTGCGTTAATTAAACAAGCAGTTTAACTACTAAAAGCAAGCAGCAAACCCATCCCATCAACTGAGCCCTCTGCAGCCAGTCTACTCAACAGCACGCCTTCAGCATTCAGCCTCGTTAAAGCAAGTGCACTCTTCCTCCTTAATAAGATCCCTCTCCTGCACACTCTACTGC
>NW_011099073.1:0-468 GCF_000146605.3 Meleagris gallopavo | reverse complement strand
TTACACAGAAATATTGCTAAAAGTGAAAAAAAAAAAAAAAGTCCTACTGGGATCCAAGGACTAACAGACTTCAGTGTTGGAAGAATCAGTGAAAAGAAAAGCCCTTATCCTGTTTGTGCACGGTCCTGATCTGGTCTAAGTACAAGACGCACTGCAAACTCTGCAGGACTGAAGAGTAGCCCAACACGACTCTCCCACTCAGCCTGCCAGGTCACAGCTTCGGGACCAAGCGCCTGTGTTAACCACAGCTGTTCAATGACAGTTCAATGAGCTCTCAACACAGATCACCTCCGAAGCAGGACTCCTTTAGAGAAGGATACCACAGGAAGTAAGCACAGCAGAAGACCTCATAAACACAATGCTGAGACTTGCAAGCTGCCACCTTCCCCCTAGATTTGCAAGACTGAAACATAAACAACACAGCTGCTGTTTCACTTCCAACACTAATAATGGCAATCCTCTTTCTCA
>NW_011099072.1:0-476 GCF_000146605.3 Meleagris gallopavo | reverse complement strand
TTACTGCTTCGTCCACTGAACAAGTTTATGCCAAGTTGTGTGACATTCAGTATGCTTATGTGCATCTGTATCAAGCTGCATTCTCCATCGATTACCCCGAGCATTTGGCTCTGTTGGAGCTGGCTGCATTTTCACTACTGTTAAGCCTTTCAATTAGAAGAATCTTGCAAGTTGAGGTTGGCATTCAAGCTGTGCACCGGGTGCTGAAACACAGCATACAGATGGAGTGGGGCTGATGGGGTTTATTGTGTTTGTTTTATTAGTATTGTTTTAAGGATCTGATTGCTGTTTTCACAAAACTAACCAGCTGCTTTTCCCCCCACACACCTTTTTAAATGTTCTATGGGGTGAGGCATTCCTGGAATGGGAGGTGTTGAACTGCTAGACTGATCGGCTGCTTATGTTCTGAAAATATTTCTGTAGAAGATTCTGAATTCTGGTTCACAACTGTTTGACTTGCAAAGCATGAACTGCAC
>NW_011099071.1:0-471 GCF_000146605.3 Meleagris gallopavo | reverse complement strand
GGCACTTTGATGTGCTCAGCCATCGATACATGTAGTAGATCACGACACCTGTAAGGAGCTACAAATCTGAGGGGGACAGATCATCAGCAGTTTTACTGACACCTGATCCTTGCCTCAGCATTTACTGAGTATTTATCACACAGATGGTAAATGTCAGTTCTGTGGATGTATTCCACCGTGTGAAGTGTATGGGGGAGAGGCACCTGGCCTCTCATCCAGCTCCCTCCCTCTAATCAGTAAATGTGAAGGTAAATTGAAGAGAGACTCTGCCTAGTGCTCATACTTTCACAGGAGCTGAAAGTGTAACTCATTTGTGACCTGCTTGAATTCAAGCCAGGATAACAAATACAGCACAGAAGTGACTTTTTAGTTTTCTTAAGAAGTCAGCCCCATCTGATACCCAGTCTCATAATTTGGGGGTTTAGTCATTGAGATTTCCTGAGAGGGCAGTTCAGTTACGTAAAAATAAAA
>NW_011099070.1:0-467 GCF_000146605.3 Meleagris gallopavo | reverse complement strand
GGATACCCTCCGTTTACTCCAAACACCACAGTCGGACAATTACCAAAGGACATGCGGAAAAAGATCATGACAGGAAGTTTTGAATTTCCAGAGGAAGAGTGGAGCCAGATCTCAGAGATGGCAAAAGACATTGTGCGAAAGTGAGTCAGCTGAGGAGAATGTTGTGTTGCTCTGTGCTTATATTAAGAAATTGGAAAGTCACTTGACAGTGCCTTATCACAAAGGGATTGTTTTTCCAGCGGTGGGATGAATTGTCTGCAGCACACACAGCTGAAAAAATTCCTATGTTCAGCACAAAAGAAGTTTGGTAAATACATCCCCCTCTCCCCCTTTTTTTTCTTCTCTCTCTGCGTACAATTTCTGATGACCCCAAAGTTGCTGGCGTGCGTTTGTGCTTTTATTCTGTAGCTGACTGCACACCCGTGGGCACTCTCCAGGTGTACATCTCCTGTGGCAGTGTCCAAGCT
>NW_011099069.1:0-554 GCF_000146605.3 Meleagris gallopavo | reverse complement strand
AACTGGATTAGTATTTTATAGATACAAATATACACACAGTGCTTTCTTATAGACTGTCCCAGCACTGTTTGCAGTAGCACTGCTTTATTTTTCTAGAAAATATTTTAAGCAGAAACATCAAATGGTTTATGAAACTGTACTCTCTGGTCTTACTGTCATAGCCTTCTGAAAGGCAAGCTTCTAATTAATTCCATATCTGAATCTGAAATTAGTCTTCAGGAAATCTGCCATTTTTCAGCACTGCAAAAGTAATAATCTAGCTTTATGGGAGGTCCAAAAAGAAAAACCTGGTGGTTTTTTTGTTTGTTTTTTTTTAATTCAAAGGTTTATTATTTTTTATGTATAAAATATTAATACTTTCCCATTGCTGAAACTTAAATCTACAGATTAGATCTTTGATTTTGGACAGTATCATAAATGAGAAGCTATATGAAAAGTTCTTGAAAACGAAGTATTTTCCACTGGTGAAGCAACAACTGATGAGCACTCACCGAATGAAAGAACTGGTGGATTATTTTGCCAACAAGAACTGGTAGGTTAATAAAACAGATGAT
>NW_011099068.1:0-511 GCF_000146605.3 Meleagris gallopavo | reverse complement strand
CACCCACAGATAACAGGGACACAGCTACAGTGACTGCAGCTGTAAGACGTTTCTGAACTGATGGCTTTCGAGGAGTTTGCAATTAGCAGGTGTTACTTGTGAAAACATTTATGGAAAAAAGAATGGCATGAAAGCAAGTATGAAGGTATGAACGAGCTTGGGCAAGCAGGAAATTTGAAGCTTGTCTTGAATAGAAGACTTTTTTTTTTTATATGTACAGACAAAAAGAATGTTTCTCACATAACAAGATGCTGTCCCACGAGTGTACCGTAACTCAAAGCAAGTTTTCCACTAGTAAGACAGGAAACCTACAAACAGAAATCACGCCCTCTCTTCAATACTTTCTCTTCATAAATCATCCACTACTCAAATACGGATTTTTATCGTATTTCAGACATCTCAAATCAAACCTAGAAGCAAGAGAACTGAAAAATGCTATTCTATCAAATGGATATACTGTCAGAAACTTCCTCTGTTGCTGAAGAGGATTAAGAAGCCTTCTAAAATGAAA
>NW_011099067.1:0-388 GCF_000146605.3 Meleagris gallopavo | reverse complement strand
GGCAGCACTACAAAGAATGGATTTGTTTGAAAAGTTCTGAGAAGCGACCGCTACCACTTCCAACTCCATTTCAGATGTGAGTTTGGATTCGTTGCCTCAGATGGAGCCCCAAAGCACAACTGGGGGACAACGAATGAAACCACAGAATACAAAAGCTGTACATAAGGCAAAGCACTGCGAGCTGCAGCGTGGGATCACCAAAGGAAGAACCCACCTTCTTAAATCTAACAGGTGGAAGGCCTAAATTATACTTCAGTATTGAAATGCTGTAAGACACTATAAAGTCAGAATTCAAAGAACAGTGGAGACTGAGTTTTCTCTTCCAGTGCTAAGTGTGGAGTCAACTCTTTGAAAGGGTGGATAACAGCAGGACAAGGGGAAATGGTTT
>NW_011099066.1:0-417 GCF_000146605.3 Meleagris gallopavo | reverse complement strand
GCAATCCCCCAGCCCCAACCCCTCGCCCTGGGCCGGTTGCCCCACCAGACCAGGCTGCCCAGAGCCCATCCATGGCCTGGAGCAGTGCTGGGGAGGGGGCACCCACAGCTCCCCTGGCATCCAGTAGAGCAGAAGTGGGAGCTGCGGTGTGGACAGCTCAGCAACAGCAGCTCCCTGCTTTCCCCGGGTCTGACAACACTCCTGGACAGCTTTTTATTAAGCTGTGAATTAAATCACTCCCACAGCCTGGAGATGGGATTATTTGGATGCCACCTTTGAACCTTGCTTAGCAGCATGGCCTGGGAGACCCTGGGTCTGTTGGGAAGCGATCACGTGGACCAGAGCGTGTTCCAAGCCCTGTAATTGCCCAATAAAACCATGTTTCTTCCCCATCCAGTTGAATTAGTGTCTGCAATA
>NW_011099065.1:0-366 GCF_000146605.3 Meleagris gallopavo | reverse complement strand
TGCTCTGGGATGGAGCTGTAGGACCGCATCCCAGCCGACCCCGGGGCTGCCCACCCTCCTCAGGGCGCTGCAAAGCAGTCACTGCGCTTCCTTTAAGCGCGGATTTTTAGCTTTTGGGTGCTGGCATCCATCCATGCTCCAGGGGGAAAAGCAAACTGCATTTCTCTGCTTGGCATTTCGGCACTGAGGGGGTTCTGAGCACCCATAGGAAGCATTTTGAGGCCCAAACTGGTTTTTTTTTTTTTTTTTTGCAGCTCAGCAACCATTTTGGGTCCTAATCTAGAAAGCATATCTCTGTTCAGTGCCACAGCACCTAGCAAGGATGGAAACTCATGGTGCTTCAACCCCCCCCCCCAAACTACACCT
>NW_011099064.1:0-398 GCF_000146605.3 Meleagris gallopavo | reverse complement strand
CAGCGGTCTCGGTCTCATCTTTGAGCAAGCGTCGCAACTCCCGGCATGCCTGGACGATGTCAGGTAGCTGTATGGGCAGTCCCCACGCTTTAGCAGCTGCCCACATTGCCTTTTGTCCCATATGCCTTAGCTTCTGATGTAACCAACGGATGATGTTCTTGGATGGTGAATTCTCAATCCATCGAACTCAGGCCAGCATCTCTGCTTCATCATTTCCCAGTGACTGTAGGGGCTGATGACCAGAAACATGGTAGACACGTACAGTCCGGTGTTTGACTGTATTCCATATGTCTGACCACATGTCCTTGCCCCAGATCGGCCAGGCATGGATAGTCCATTCTTGGTGGCCCACTGTGCAATCCACAAAGTGAGCCCTCGGTACACAGGCCCAACTATCC
>NW_011099063.1:0-388 GCF_000146605.3 Meleagris gallopavo | reverse complement strand
GGATAGCCCTTAGCACGTCATAAACAGTAACAAACTGCTTTTAAAATAAAGTGCTGAATCTTTCTTCTGTTTTAATGGTTTGAATGAAAGCAATTGGAAAATACACTGTATGCTGCAGAATGCAGAAACTATCAGAGTTCTTAGGCAATGTATGCCCCTCAATCTCACTTCATGATCCCAGTAGCTGGTTATACGTATGGAGCTGCTGTCTGTGGGTTAGCAGTAGAGGGCAGCAGCATTCCGTTGGTTTGTAGTTGAGGTTTTGTCATTGGGAAAGAAAAATGATTTAAAAAAAAAATCATTGCAACATTTAATGATCAATCTGTTCTACAAATATTTTCTACGCAAGCAGAAAATGGCAGTATGGAGTATTTTCTTTATGGTGTGA
>NW_011099062.1:0-391 GCF_000146605.3 Meleagris gallopavo | reverse complement strand
CTTTCCTCTGTCCTCTTGCACCAACCTGCAGCCCCTTTCTGTAGAATGACCTTCACAACTGAGCAAGGTTCTTCTCTAGGCTGAAAGCAATAAAACCCCTCTCTCCTTTCCACGCTCTGCTACAATGTATGTCCCTAGGAATGATAGCAATGGGTAAAGGGAAGTCTCCACTCTGTATGTGATGTGCTCTTTGGAGTAGAGGCCCTATTTTGTATGTGCAAGACTAAACACGTTTTGGTGATGAGAAACCTTGGTTGTTACCTGGCTGCACCACATCTTGCTTGCAATTCCCCCCAGAGCCAACGCTGTGCAGACTATCAGTGTTGTGTAGCCTGTCTCTGAGCTGTGCTGGAAACAAGTGCTGCAGGTTTCTTGCATTAGATGCTGTATG
>NW_011099061.1:0-321 GCF_000146605.3 Meleagris gallopavo | reverse complement strand
AAAAGGGAACTGAGCGACTGAGACGGATCCTGTCTGGTAAAGAAGGAATTATCTTGCTTTTTCCAAACAAAAATGATGTGTTTTTTCAAAACATAATTATATACCATTTATACTTTCACATAGACAGGCTGGGAATGCACCTATTAGCACCAAGATGCTTTTGCAGAGTATCTCATCTTCATCATCAGCAGTGCCTCACCTTCCTGCTTCGCTTCTCTGAAGTGCTCTGCTGAATTCCAAAGTGCCATTTGATGTCTGTCAGCAGGAGAGCAGTTGGGTTCTAAAAAGCAATGGCTGCATTTTCCCTGATCGCTTCAGAAA
>NW_011099060.1:0-662 GCF_000146605.3 Meleagris gallopavo | reverse complement strand
TCTCCCTTCAGTGCCTTGACACTGCCTTCACTGCTGACCCAAACCCGGCTCTTTGCTGTTGTTCCACCTTTCTCTCTTCATTCCAGGGGGGTGCTGGGGAGAAGGCAGTGAGTTTGTACCTTTTCAGTGTCACGAATAGCATTTCCAATACAGGTTGGTCAGAGCTCTGTAAAGATAATTGAGTTTCAGTTTATATTCAGAATAATAACTTAAATGGTAGTAAGTGTGTTCATTGATATTTAATTTGGTGTGGCTAATTTACTCACTGTTAGTGAGCTGCCTGGGTATTTCTTATCGCCTTCACGTGTTATCTGAATCTTGTTGCACATTTGTTCTGTAGCCATGTAACTATGAGTTAATTGCATGGCAACTGAATTTATGCTCTGGTTTGGAAGGACTTCTCCTCACTCAGATAAGCGATAGACAATTATGATGTTCCTTCTTTAATTAATATAAATTAAGGGGTTATTTGACTGATCTTGTGTGCAGATTTGGGGAGCTGCAGATTGCTGCTCGAGCCAAGCTGAGCTCTCACCACTCCCAGTGTCATCAGTGCTGCTCTGTAGATGTCAGGGATTTTGCATGGGAAAATACTGTCTCTCTGTAACAGGGAATGACATGTATGTAACATTAAACGTTTGCCCATCGTGGCACTTGCTGTG
>NW_011099059.1:0-509 GCF_000146605.3 Meleagris gallopavo | reverse complement strand
CAAGAGCCAAGCTTTTGGGATCCATATGAACCAAGTCTGCACTGGCCATAAGACACCAATCTATGCTAATATCTGAGTAACTGGGACTGGGCACAGAGGAACTGGGACAGGCTATTCTGTTCAGAAGCTGCATTGCACCTGGCAAGGCTGTTTAGTAAATTTAAACTGACTGCTAGGTACCTGCCACATCACCGACTGGAGATACTCAGCACAGAGCATCACTACAGCTCACTCACCTTTAACAAAAACACACCACACACATCACTACGCACCAGTTACAAGTAATCAGATCCCTCCCTTCCCTACCCCCCTTCCTTTTTTTTTTGCAGAATAAGCCCATTTACAAAGTATAGAACCAAACCACCCACTCCCAGTCACTATTTCCACAAAGAGAAAAGTCCTGTTTAGAGATGGGACGAAGGCAGCCTTAGCAGTGCTGGCACCCCAGTTACCTGTTTGGTTTTCCCATAGCTGAAGCTGCAGGGCTTTGGCACGGCCTTGGACTAAAA
>NW_011099058.1:0-390 GCF_000146605.3 Meleagris gallopavo | reverse complement strand
GCACCCGGGGCTGCACTGAGGCAGGGATGGAGGTGGTGGTCCCTGCAGTTCCTGCTTGGCTTGCTGCAGGAGATGGGAGAGACAGCAAAGGGGAGGACTTAAGGTGCATAGAGAAGTGCTCAGCCAGGCCCTGTCTCACTCCCTTAGTAACAGTGCTATTAAACCCCACGCTAATCCAGTAGGTTCTGCTCCTCTGTTCACTTTTGAAAGTAGAAAAAGTGGGACAGTACTAATCCTGGGAAATCCTTCCCTGTGAACCAAGAAAGAATTCTGAGTTTAACAAATAAACATACTTACCTTCACATGCATGGGCTAACAGAGCTCCAAGCCAGTGGTTGTGTGCGTTAGGGCCAATTCTTCTCTGTCCTGAAAAACATGAAACTCCTATCA
>NW_011099057.1:0-465 GCF_000146605.3 Meleagris gallopavo | reverse complement strand
TAATGCCTTGAGAGCCACTGTGACCATGCCTGAGGTCTTCCCTATCAGACATTCCTGCACTGTGTACTAACTGACATCCTTGTATTAACTTCTGTGAGCTCCTGCTGCTTGAATCTACACAAGGCTAGATGTTTAGTCAGGTTTTATAATCAACTTTTCTCTCCAGCTTGAGCAAGAAAAAACAAGACTGTCAGAGTAGAGAATAGATCATCACAATAATACAATAGTTCTGATTAATTTCATTAATTTAATATTGACATAAGCCTAGGGGAAAGGTTCTGTATGAATCACAACTCAACCATTACCATTTATTGACCATATACAAAATTATTTTTAGGTTTGAGGGAAATGAAAAAAAGGGATTCCTTCTAAATCTGAAATTTCACAACTTGTTGAGGGTAAAACTGCCATCCCTAATAACAAGTGAAAACTAGAAAGATTTCATCAGTGCTGCTGAAAACATTG
>NW_011099056.1:0-963 GCF_000146605.3 Meleagris gallopavo | reverse complement strand
TTGGCCCCAGCTCAGATCTCCATGTTCTTAAAAGTAAGATAGAGAGCTGTGAGCCGGCGAGCATGCACCCAGCGGGTATCTTTTAGGATCAGCTCTTGCTTTTTGTATGCGGTGAAAAACAGCTAGATTAGGTATTTTTACTTTGCACGATTCCATTTTTCTCCCAGCTTATCTGATCCGCTTATTTTACCAAGGGCTTTATTTCCTTCAGGCTCTGAGGCTCCGAAGCTCAAAGCTTCCCAGCGACCGGGGCTTCGCTCAGCCCCGTGCCAGATACACATCAGCCCTGGTGGCTGTGCACTATTGCTGCTGTTATCACTCTGTCGCTGACAAATCCCCACAGCTCACCTGGCCACAGCCCCACAGCACTGATGACGGTGGGCATCACATCCCCTGTATCCACGCACAGCTCAGGGCTGGTGACTCTCAGTGATGGAGTCACCACACTGCCATCCTGGTAACGAATGGCCGTATTGAATGGTAAAGATAACAGCGGAGCTTGTAACTTGGAAATTAAAACCAGCTTGAAACCTGGATGGAACTCGTGCTGAAAATGATCCTTAAGAAAATATTTGGAATTGAGGAAGTTGTGCCTTAAAATTGTCTGAAATTCAGAGTCTTTAGCAAATATTAAATATTTAATGAGGCACAATCATAGAATTATGGAATCACAGAATGGCTGAGGTTGGAGGGGGCCTTATAGATCCCCCAGCCCTGCCGTGTGCCGGCTGCCCCCAGCTCAGGCTGCCCAGGGCCCATCCATGGCCTCGGGCACCTCCAGGGATGGGGCACCACAGCTCTGGGCAGCACTGCCAGGGCGTCACAGCCCTCTGAGTGAGGAATTGCTTCCTCACATCCAACCACAATCTCCCCCTCTTAGGACTGTGTGCATGGGCAAAAGTCTATGCTCCCCCCCAAGCCACCCCCAGTTAGTTCTCCCATGCCCACACTCAGGTGCTCACA
>NW_011099055.1:0-553 GCF_000146605.3 Meleagris gallopavo | reverse complement strand
CTTTGTGCCTTTGCCTCCCTGCTTGATAGAAACATGTAACATGCTACAAATAAAACACACCAAATTGACTTGTTCATGCCTATACCAGAAAATACTTGTGTTAGCTTACTGCCCCAAAGGCAGACAAAATATATTTCTAAACTGTTTGTGAGCTTCTATCTTCTCAAACAATTATTTCAAAATACATAAAAATAGTTTATATCTAAATTGGTTGTTTTGGTGAACTCAAAAACCCAAAGCACATACCAGAGAGAAATCTCCTCGGTTAAGCAATTACATGAGGACAGTTACATACATAATCAGTTTTAACACATTTTGATAAGCAAAAAATATTTCAGTGCAGATCAAATAAACAATCTGTGCAAGCCAAACTCTAGTCGTAGTAATTATTTTTTATCTGTACACTTAATTTTATACCAATTTTTATATGTTATTGCCGTCACTTATTTGCTCTGAGGACTTAGAATAACTGCTTTATTTTCCTTTTTTTAGAAAATGAAGCATGAGAAATGAACCTCTTCAAAACGTCTGCGCTTATCTGAAGGTTCTGAGC
>NW_011099054.1:0-499 GCF_000146605.3 Meleagris gallopavo | reverse complement strand
CCCATCACATCGAACCCATCCAATTAAGTTTTCAAAAACCCATTGCACCTGCTTTTCTCCTTTCTCCTTTTTTCTCTTTCCTTTGGTCTACGTACATCCCTCCAAAGCCAGGAAAAGCTACTCGGCACTGCTAAGACTACAGCTGGAATACTGTTTTCACTTCTGGATTCACCAGAGGCAGTCTGACAAAGTGGCATGTCAAACGGACGTGTGTGTGAAGCAAAGATGGATCACCAAATTCCTCCATGCTTAAGAAATGGCACCCACTGACACCTACTGAATGTTTATGGAGACCAAACAGTGGATGTGAGCACTGTGAGGCAGTGGGTGGTGTTGCAGCAGCAGTGACATCAAAGTGAAAAATGCCACGTTCCGGATGGCCATGTAGATTTTTATGAGTGTGGCATGCATGCCTGTGGAAATAAGTAGGAGGCACTACTTTCAGAGCAAGCTACATATCTGTTCCTCTGGTATGGAGGTGAGGAAGGGTGGACCAGGG
>NW_011099053.1:0-328 GCF_000146605.3 Meleagris gallopavo | reverse complement strand
GGCTGTGTGAAATCCTTTCCCACTGCACCATGCTCAGACTGGTACTCAAGGATATCATCATGCCCCTTTGTGTATATTTTCAATGTGGAAATGAACTTTTATTGGATACAAAACTCTTATTTAAAATAGAAAAGGGAGTGAAGAATTTTTATCCTTCCATGAAGCTGATCCAAGCCTTCAAAGTGTTTGCGTAATTGTGTTTATAGCTGAAAGATTGATTATTTGAGTCTGTGTTAGAGTATACTTTTTAGAATGAAGTAATGGCTCATTACAAACCAGCTCAGGAATGCTTTTGAGTTTTTCCTTTTTTGGGGGGGGGCGGAGTTTT
>NW_011099052.1:0-505 GCF_000146605.3 Meleagris gallopavo | reverse complement strand
CCTTTTTTCACTGAGCATTTTAGCATCAGTCATAAAAAAACAAACAAACAAAACCACCGCACATTCTACACTAAAAAAAATACCCACAGTCCAATACCTTTCAAGTCCATCCCCATCAAAGAGTTGCTGCCCACAGCAGCCCTTCCCCATGCCCTGACTTGCCCTGGCTCGGAGGAACTTATTTGCTGTCAGCTTCAATCAGATCCCTGCATCCATCTCATCTCAGTTCCTGACATGGCATGGCACCATGTGCCTGGGAAGAAGAGCTGAGGGCTGTGCAGGGCTGGAAGCAGCTCGCCCTGAGCCAAGCCCATGTTTTAGCCCAGGTTTTTGAAGGAATTGGAGTTATGGGCTCAGCAGGCACCTGGACAAGATATTCAAGCACGGCAGACATAAACACCCAAAGGAGCAAGTCACCACCCAGCACTCCTCAAGCTCAGCATCCCTTTGGTACTTCCTCACCCCTCGCTGGGATGCAGAATCACACTTCTGCCACCGCATTTCT
>NW_011099051.1:0-444 GCF_000146605.3 Meleagris gallopavo | reverse complement strand
TATTTTGATGAATGGGGATTATTGCTGGTTACTTAGTGAGGGGACAGTGGGCATTTGGTAGTGAAAGTGGTATTTTAACTGTAGATGATGAGTACCATATTGAATGAATCAATAGTTGTGGCTCTGAATGTGAAGATATATGAAGTTCTATGGGGCTGTTCTTCACTGGTCCTGTACCTGAGCTGTGTGCCCAGGACTGTGAAGGACCTTGCATGAGAGGAAAAGTATGGGTAAGTCAGGTCTTGTGCTTTCATTGATGAGTGCTTCATACAACAGGTGAGGGCAGGCATGGCTGATTGATTGTCCTTCCCCAAAGTAAGGTCGAAGTGTAGCTTCATGAATTAAATGATCTCCTGACATTCTTATCATTACCTGTTTCTGTGATGCTATGATGGATATCTGCAATTTGTGGTTTGGTCCGCTTAGAGAAGGAGTTTTTACTTT
>NW_011099050.1:0-912 GCF_000146605.3 Meleagris gallopavo | reverse complement strand
ATGGAGTGTTCTGCACAGCTGCTGTGGGCTCACTGCAACCATTCAGTTGGAAAATGGCTGATAGACTTAAATAATAAAAAAAAAAAGCCTGTTTTCTGCTAGGCCACACGATGGGTATTCCCTTCTCCCTGCAGACCTTGCAGTAGGGGTTGTGCCAGCAGATGGCACAGGGCTCCCATCACTGAGCTGGGGCTGTAGGCTGGGGTGCCCGCATGAACACTTCGGTCACTGCTTTTAGATCTCTACCTCACAGCAAAATTACGTTGTTTTGAACACTATTCCATCTTTCCCCCTGTTTGGAAATAAAAGAACATATTGAGAAATGTATATTGAGAAATGTAAAGGCTTCCCTTGGTTGTGGAGAGGGAGGAAAAGCAGAGCAGGAGCTAAGAAGGGAAAAAGGAACACAATGGGGCAGCAGGTTTAAAATGAAAAGGGAAGAAATATGTATTTTTTAAATACAAAGTGTACAAAAATAGAGCAATGTTGTATGTGCAGAAATATTTGTTTTCAAATCTTTGACTTCGCAACAGAACAACTCCTCTGTGCATGCCCTCGTTCCTCCAGTTTTACCTGATATTGGAGATGTAGGTCTGTTGAATTCTGGATAAAGGAGTCCTGGGTTTTCTCCTTTCTTGGTGTGTGAGCAGCAGATGGCACACGAGCAGAAGCTGGATTTGCTGCTGTGGGCTTATGGGGGGAGCTATGGAGGTGGCAGTGAATGGTTGCATTCCAGATACAGCTGATCCACCTGAACCAGGCAAGAGATGCTTACAAACCCGCATCTTTGTAGAGCTGTAGACTCACAGCCTGGCTTGGGTGGGATCTTAAAGATCATAGAACCATAGGCTGGTTGGGTTGGAAGGGACCTTCAAGCCCCCCGTGCTCTTGGCTGCTCTCACCCCTCCTTGG
>NW_011099049.1:0-355 GCF_000146605.3 Meleagris gallopavo | reverse complement strand
CCCACTGTTATTTCCAGCTGAAAAGTTTGCAATTTAAAATAAATGGTGCATCCTGATGGGCATCTCTGTGTTCTGGGAAAGGAAAGCCAGCTCTCAAAGCATTGGGGCCAGAGGGAACATTCAGGTGCTCTCTGCTCTGGGAGCTGAAGTAAAACACCTGCAGTGTCAAAAGGGTCATTCTGAAACTCTTTCATTCTTCAGGCTGTGCGAAATTCAAGAGGAAGGTTTGGGTAGAAGAAAGGACAGTTAGTCTTTTTCTCCCTGGCAAACAACATTTAAGACTCGGCAGCAATCTCTCCTTTGCCTTGTGCAAAGCTCTGTGTTCCCAGGATGGAGCGATGCTGTGCAGCAGGGC
>NW_011099048.1:0-694 GCF_000146605.3 Meleagris gallopavo | reverse complement strand
TGTTCCTTTTTCAGGACACAAAGGCTATTTCCCACAATAACACACATTAAAAACCTGCAGAGAACATTTCCAGGCTCCGTCCCCACAGTTTAATGCTGTGGGCATGGCAGAAGTCCCCCAGGAGCAGTCCTTGATGGTAGCACAGAGCTCACTTGCAGCCATCCCATTGCCATCACCAAGTTAAACCAGGACAGCAGAGCCTGGAGACATTCATGTGAGCTGTGCTTTCTGCCTAAAGGCGCTTGGTGGCACCCCTGACCCCCTGTGAATTCACAGTGGCGTTTGGATGGGGGTGGAAGATGAGCTCAGGTGCTGCCCTGGGTTCATGGTTCCGAGTTCGTACCCACAGAAGGCAGAACTCCTCCTGGCTCTGCTTAGAGCTGCTTCTGGCATGTGGGGGGCTTTGAAGCTGGGAGGAGCTGATCGTTGGGGTTAATTTACTCTGCCATTAAGTGACTTACAACCCACGTGTGCGCGGAAGCTCCAGCTGCGTCGAGCTCGGCCGCCTGATTTCTGGAAGCATTACAAACTCTCCAGGGAATCACTTTGCTATTGTGCCCTCCTCTAGAGTTATTATTGAAGAAAACAAAGCTGCCGTTCAGCTCACCGCGGGGGTGGGCGTGCTGCTGCGAGCGGAGGCCGACAGGAGCGGGCAGCGACGGAGCCGCGGGTCCCTGCGCTGCCGCTGTAGGAT
>NW_011099047.1:0-478 GCF_000146605.3 Meleagris gallopavo | reverse complement strand
AAGAGATGCAAATATAAGAAACTTGAGGGTAGATTTCTTCTCTCAAGAACAGAAGTGTTTTGATTACACCACATTTTCCTACAACAGTATTCTTCTAGCAACAGAGCTAACAGAACAAAGTCATGATTATAGTATAGTTTTCCCCCTTTAAATGTGCAGAAAGATGCTGGCAAAAGATGCATGCATAATACCACTGAAGATGGAAAAAGAAGTAAAATCAAAAGTAAAACAGTATATTCACAGATCATTTTGGCAAGAGAATGCTGCCAGTAGGTACAAAGTAAAATAAGAATTCTGGAACTACACAGAAAACAGCAATCCTCAAAAAATAAACTAATGGCCAGAACTTTAAACAGAGTCATAATTGGCTGGGAAAAAGTAGTAGTTCATGAGATGTAAGGTAATCCATTTGTTCCACAGCACTCAGTGGAGACTCAAAACTGCCAGTATCAGATTAGTGTCATTTAATCACTTAAGT
>NW_011099046.1:0-579 GCF_000146605.3 Meleagris gallopavo | reverse complement strand
TACAAGTTTTTTTTTTTTTCCTTTTCATTAATACGCAGGGTGAATAGAACATTGAATAAAAATCAGTACTTACTGCACAATTGTAGGATTGAAAGGTAACTGTCAACAGAAGGATTGGGGTGACAAAAGGGGCCATTTCAGTGCTTAGCAAATGATTTTCGGCTTGTCATTTCAATAGGCCGTGTTTTTCAGAGATTGTGTTTTTTTGAATAGCGTTTATTACCATGCTTTTTAAAAATTTCGTGTTGTCTCTTCGCAGGCACCATTCATTTGCAGATGCAGTATTCCTTTTCGGTTGTCAGAGGGATACTGCTTTAGAAAAATAAAGTACAGTCGTCCAGTGAGAAAAAGGATTCTCTTGTGAAGCTAATGGCTGCGAGAACAACAGTGGGGCAGCTCCTACCTTCTTGCCAGGCTGACCCACTTTCTCCCACTGTTCTTTATTCATGACCGAGAGGGCCACGGGCTCTCTCCGTTTCAAATCGCAAGGAGATGCTGAGTAAGATAAAACTTTTTTTAACCACAGTCCCTCTTCCTTCGAGCAGGAGATCCTCAGCTACCAATAGGCCTCCTATCTCT
>NW_011099045.1:0-388 GCF_000146605.3 Meleagris gallopavo | reverse complement strand
CCAAATAAGCATTCTAACACTAGTCTGTGGGAAATATTCCTAGGAAGTAAGTTGTACTGGATCATTTCCAATGTCAGGAAGAAGCTGCTGCAGAGAGGGGTATTAATAAGGAAAAATTTGTTTCCTTTTGGCAGCGTATCTGTAGATACAGGAGCCCTGTAATTTCATGGCAGTCTCATGTACCCAAATAGGAGACTTTGGTTTTTGCCTAGTAGCTAGTGAGAACAATCCAGGCTTCTCTGTTTTAATAGGAATATATATATATATATATATCTTTTTTTGCCTCCTTGAGCATGACTGTCTTTGTTGGATAGAGCTGGGTTTCCCTAGAGTGGAAACAAAAATCCCAGTAGAGATATATAGGGTACAAATCCAGGGAGCATCAATG
>NW_011099044.1:0-873 GCF_000146605.3 Meleagris gallopavo | reverse complement strand
CGGAGAACCCCACAGACATTTACCACTGTATGGCTGTGTCCCCCCAGCCACAGACCAGCCCTGGCATCCGGGGAAGGACTGTGTCACAAACAAGCGCCCACCCCAAGTACCCCTGGGGTATGCAGCACGTTGTAGCTGTTCGGAATTAGCTTCTGACCAGAAAAGGGAGCACTTTCTTCAGTCACTCTCAGGAAATGTTTTCGTTAAGGCCAAACTTCAGACATATTCACCATCGCATAGTGAGGGTGGTTTTTCTAAGAGCTAAGGATCACAAGGAAGCCACGTGGTCAAACAAGAGGTCATTATCCACCAGCTCCGGGGCGCAGTGGGAGCTGCTAAGCAATGAGCAATTTGAGAATAGAGCTGCTAAAGCCCTACCGGCAGTTTAAATACTGATTTTTCTGGCTAAGATTCATAGGGATATCAAGTCAGCACGAGAATATCTTGTCAAGGGTGGTAAAGTCAATACTGTAATAGACTGAGTCGTTTCTCTTTACTGCCACAACCGTATGACTTCATCGATACTCAGACCTGGAGGCAAAGGACATGAGGATGCTGCTCTGCGCCAGGCATCAGCCCCTGCTTCGTGCCATACAGCCACAGCAACTCAGTCCAACAGATGAGATTTGCAAAATGGGAATCATACAGAACTGCTTCTACTTAAGATGACTTAATACCTGGGGCTTAATATTAACTTATTGGTTCCTGACACAATTATATGACGGGAGATTTTTCAAAGGCACAAAGTCAGCAGGAATTAAGTTCAGGGTTTGACCCAAACCTTTAAAATCCCCGTAACTACACAGTTCATCTCTACCACAACCTGGATGCTTTCAGGACCATCACCAATAGCAAACAACATTCATTTAACTG
>NW_011099043.1:0-452 GCF_000146605.3 Meleagris gallopavo | reverse complement strand
TGAGCCCATAATCAAGCTGGAAACAAAATGAGGAATCCTGAATTTTGCTTTAACATCAGTTGCATCCATGTCACATCACCTCCTACCTTCCTCTCTGATTTCCCTTGGTGGATAATCACATTTGTGCTCTAACATCCACACACTGCACAACCCTGCTGGGTATCACAGGATCCAACCCCAGCCAGCTCTGTTCTCGCTGCAGCCAATTCACCAGGCTGCACTAGAAAGCTGCCACCAGAGTCCAGGTTTTACATCACTGCTGCAGTACATCTCAAACCACACAATGGAATGGAAAGAACAAGAACAGAACTCAAAGCAGCAGCATTTGTGGCTTTGCTCTTCTCTCAAGTAGAAAGTCATAACGAGAAGCATAGGCACTGTTGTGTTTTTACATTTTGTCTCTCAGATTGTGGTTTACAGGTTAGAGGGTTATCTACAGCAGCTGATTTTAG
>NW_011099042.1:0-525 GCF_000146605.3 Meleagris gallopavo | reverse complement strand
AAACTGTCAAGATCACCTGCTCCGGGAGTAGCGGCAGCTATGGCTGGTTCCAACAGAAGGCACCTGGCAGTGCCCCTGTCACTGTGATCTACTGGGATGATGAAAGACCCTCGAACATCCCTTCACGATTCTCCGGTTCCACATCTGGCTCCACAAGCACATTAACCATCACTGGGGTCCAAGCCGAGGACGAGGCTGTCTATTACTGTGGGAGCTACGACAGCAGTGCTGGTTATGGTGGTGGTGGCACTGCAGGGTCGAACTGGAGAATTGTGAAGGGATGTTTGAAGGTCTGTTGGTGTCACTATAGATCACAGTCACAGCACCACTACCAGGTTTCTCCCAAGCCACAGGGCCCCAGGCAATGCCTGCAGGAGCAGAAATGCAGCGCAGCCCTGGGACCTGATGTACAGGCTGAAGGAGAGCAGTAAGAAGGAGGGGAGACTCTAGAGCCAGGCTGAGAGGAAGCAGCAGAGAAAAAAACTTCTTTGATGTCTCAGTACCCTGGGGATCAGTGTCATCCTC
>NW_011099041.1:0-310 GCF_000146605.3 Meleagris gallopavo | reverse complement strand
TTGCCATCCTCTGGGTAATTCTATTAAAAGAGAAATCATTATAAACTGTCTTCTAAGAACATTATGTGAATTAAATAATGTTAATGGGTATGTTGTGAGGATTATCCATGTTTTCAAATTCCCTTTGAAAAAAATGTGTGTAAAGTGCTAAGTAATAGAATCACATTAACTAAATTGTAAGCTATTGTGATATATTTAATTAATAATCTTCATTAAGAAAATATGTAAAATATGTTTAAGATACTTGCAAGTTCTATTTATGTGAGAAATACTGCATTTTCATTTCTGACAAAATTCAGATCTGTGATAC
>NW_011099040.1:0-337 GCF_000146605.3 Meleagris gallopavo | reverse complement strand
GATAGGATAGAAGATCTCGCTGTTACCTGCCTGCAAAGTGACCCAGCAGGTAAAACACAGAGCAGTGCCTCTGCAAGAACTGTATGGCACTAAACACAGAGAACAACCCATCTGCGGCTAATCTCGTCTCTCTGAAAAGCTGTAACTAACATCTGCCCTTGCATGCTGCATTTTATAGCTTGTAACTGTTTGAAGAAAGATAGTTGCCCTTCTGACAGCTGACAACAAAGCGCACCAAGCACAAGGGCTGAGGGAGGGTCAGAACATGTATGGGAGATGTTCAAAAGGGCTTGAAATTAAAATTCCTGACCCAGCACAAATGAAGGAAGGAAATGCT
>NW_011099039.1:0-493 GCF_000146605.3 Meleagris gallopavo | reverse complement strand
CTGCAGCATAGGAAGTTCCGCTCAAATGTGCGCAAGAACTTCTTTAGGTGAGGTGACAGAGCACTGGAACAGGCTGCCAGGGGGTTGTGCAGTCTCCTTCTCTGGAGATATTCAAGACCCGCCTGGACGCCTACCTCTGTGACCTGTTGTAGAGAACCTGCTTTGGCAGGGGATTGGACTCAATGATCTCTGGAGGTCCCTTCCAACCCCTTATGATTCTGTGATTCTGTGCTCTGAGCCCTGCTCTACCTGCAGATCTTTGTCCGTAAGCTGAGGAAGGCGTATGGGAAGAGTGAGTGGGGCACGGCGGAGCGGCTGAAGGACAACAAACCCACCTACAAACTCGACCACATTGTGAAGGAGAGGTGAGCCCACGGAGCCCTCGCTGGGGCCGTCCCTCCTCAGCAGCACCCATCCCTCTCTGGGCATTGCTGGGCATCGTGTAGAGTTTCTGGGTTTGTAGAGAAACTTGTGAGATGTGAGTGATCGGGGA
>NW_011099038.1:0-662 GCF_000146605.3 Meleagris gallopavo | reverse complement strand
AAAACCTGTAGGCTCCACCTAATTCCCCACTGAAACTGAGCTAATGCACACTCCTGTGTGCTTGATGTAACCTCGCCTTGGTTGAGATTTCTCAAGATCATGTGGGTGCTCTGCAGGAGAAAAAGAATCAAGGCACAGCGGATCCGATGGCTGGGCAGCATTTGGGAAGGAAGATTGCAGCAGATGATGCAAAGAAAGAGAGGAGGCTGCTGGAATGCCTTTGGGAGGATTCCTAAGCACAGTAATGTCTCTAAAAATGCAGATAGTGAAATATTTGAAGGAAAAGCTGAACATCTTTCTTCTCTCTGTTTTAGGGTAAAAGTTTTTTCAGGGAGAAAACAGAAAGAAAGGCATTTTGGAATGACACAAACCATACAGGAACTCAGAGCAAAGAGAAGTAAAACACAGTCAGTTCTAAATCTGGGACACGACCATTTCCTCCAAGAGTCAGAGAAAAAAGTCTGATAGCTCACATCACCAGATCCAACTGCACAGCCTAGAATGAAAATCCTCAAGTTTTTTGGACAGAATGAAAATTTTCTGTTCGTGTGGATGAAAAAGCTATGTCATAACTGAGTAAGAGCACATTCATTCAGTATCCATGAAATCCAGCCTCAGCTGGCAGCAGGTTGGGCTCTTGTTTCCAACAACTCTTCCTTCTA
>NW_011099037.1:0-410 GCF_000146605.3 Meleagris gallopavo | reverse complement strand
ACAAAGGCACTTAGCAATTGCTGTGCGCTTGGCATCCCAGGAAAACTGACTCCAAAGCTGGCATCTAGGGAAATGAGCTCTCCAAACTGTAAAGCACAAGAGCTTTGCTGAGAATGTAAGTCAGCTCTTTATTGAATGGTGCACGAGATCAAGTGAGAGGAATTGTTTCACCTGAATCAGCAGATCACTGCTAAGTCATCGCCTGGGCTCATCCATGCACACAGCGAGCATGCCTGGCTGGCTGGCCGGCCTACATCAGCCCTGGCTGAGAGGTTTGCAGCTCTTCAGACACAAGTGCTGGGAGCAAGGCACAAGGTGCTGGGCTGAGCTGTCAGCCAACAGCTTCCAGGGGAGCCAGGGGAGCTCCCTGCAGCTCATTCCCCCTTGCACTCTCTGACTCCCATGACCTC
>NW_011099036.1:0-411 GCF_000146605.3 Meleagris gallopavo | reverse complement strand
TCAAAGCTGGAGAGCACGCACTGCTAACCACCTTTAATATTCAAAGGCAAAATTAACTTCTTGTGCTACACTGTTACTTCAAATATGGAAGAGAAACTAATTTTCTGCCATCGCCTGCATAGCTCTGATCTGTTACAAAACACATCAAAAAGAAATGGTAACCAGTGTCTGTCACAGACAGACTAATGCTTCCAATAAACACCGAGGCTATGATCACAAGCCCCAGCATGCACTGACGTTAGCAACATCGGCAACACCATGTCCACCTTTCAGGTTCATAAAACACAACTGAGCACAGTACGTTTCAGGCATTTCCAGCGTGGATTTGTTCCACTGCTTTCTTCCCCATCTCCTGATGAGACAGTATTTTATGATACATTAGGTTACTACTGCTCTTCACAGATTTTTATA
>NW_011099035.1:0-550 GCF_000146605.3 Meleagris gallopavo | reverse complement strand
TATATGTGTATGCCTTTTAAATTTCCCGATGCAATTTTTCTAAATATTTTCAACTGAGAAATAATCTACAATTTGAGTACATTTTCAGTCAAATCCCTTTTAAAAAGTACCTCTTTATTTCTGCATTCAGCAACTGTTTTGAAAATGACAGACTGCCTCTGATCTTAAATGATAAAGATGTGAGAGTTGTCAAATGCTGCAACAGGCTTCCTACTGAGGTGACTGATATCCTATGCCTATCAGTGTTCAAGAGATACTTGGATAATGCCCTTAACATTGCTTTATCTTTTGGTTAGCCCTTTAGTGGGAAGTTGGACTCAGCGATCTGTTTAGGTCCCTTCCACCTGAACTATTCCATTCTCCAAAAGCAGTGTCCCAAAAAGCCCCTTCGCAGGATACAGATGTCTTCCAATTCATACAGTATAATCAAAGTCCTTCTGTAGGCTGGGTTCAGATCCTTCCCAGATTCTAAACTACTAATGGCTGAAAAGTTGTTAGCTGATGCTTTGTGAAATGAGTTTGCAGTCCATTGTTAATAGGTGTGGGTCTT
>NW_011099034.1:0-477 GCF_000146605.3 Meleagris gallopavo | reverse complement strand
CAGGGTCACACTGGGACACAGTAACAGCAGTCAGTCTGTGGAAAATAAGCAGCCAACTGAGAACGTAGTTTTGGTTAGGGAAATGCATGTAGGGAAAAAAGGCGCTTGAGGTATCTATAGCATATCAGTTCTTACAGTAAGCTCGTGATTTCTTTGAGTTAAAGCTTTCTGAGCTGACGCTGTTCTGATTTCTGATAAGGGCATAAAACAGGCTATTTCTTCTACAGTGAATTGACATAATTTAGCAGAAAAACACAAGGCATTGTCATAGCAACCAGTCTTCTAAAATGATGCTGCTGAATGCTGAATTGATCTGAAATGTCATTTGAGGAAGTACAGATCGTGTTGTAGTTTTTGGCAGCTGAAATTGAAAGCCTAGAGAATGTGATGCTTTGGCAAACTTGTAGTATTTGGACCAACTGCCTGGCAGTGCCAGTGGCTGTTTCTCTAGCTAGAAACTGGATTAGAAGAGTGCTG
>NW_011099033.1:0-843 GCF_000146605.3 Meleagris gallopavo | reverse complement strand
AGGATTGCAGCTAGCAATACTGTAGAGTACAATTTCTTCCCTTTCCCAAGTGCTTCTGAAGCATTTATTGTGTGACTCTGAAGAGTGAATGAAAGGGCTGTTGCAAAACTTTTCACATCCATGCTAAAAACTAGGAATGATTAAATAAATAGGAGATATTACCAGCAAGCAGCAGAAACTTCCTTGAGGAGATGAAGTTTTGTGTATACAGAAGTACCACAAGGACTGAGTTTGACATGGGCCTGTAGGTGTTTTCTGTTGAGGCACTGGGCTGTCTGTGTCCTGCACCTTCTGCTGGTGCTGCCCTTAGAAGGGGCATGAACAGAACCTTTCAAAAGCACAACTTATAAACTAAACAGCAGAAATAATAAAGCTGCAGTGTAAAGAGCACAGAATGTGTGCTGTTGGGCAGTGGAATTTCTAAACAGTGGGTCATGTAGGGAAAAGGGCTGCAGACCCTCATGGGTAATGTTAGGGGCTCTTTGTCACTGCTTTTAAAGGCTTATGCTTACCTGCAACTTAGTAACAGGTAACTCAATATTTGAGATTAAATTAAAGACACGAGGGGGAGTTGTTGTTTCAGCTGAATATGTTCTGGGGACTTCTGTGTATTGTATTTCTCAATTCTGTCTTCCTTTTTGCTAAGTTGGAAGCTACCCAACACAGGGTTACTGGGTTATTGGAGCAGCTTTTGGGAAAACACCAAATCAAGGATGGTAGAACTGTGAGCACTGTTTGTGATGTGATTTGTGCAGGCTGTTGAAGCTTTTGCTCTCTGAATGAAGCTGTGGAGTACTTCTGTGCTTTCCAGCAGTTTGCATGCATCTTGCAGTCTGGCTGTAG
>NW_011099032.1:0-352 GCF_000146605.3 Meleagris gallopavo | reverse complement strand
AGAGAAATCATGACTTCTTGCACAGTCACCTGGCACAAAGCATGCCTCCTGCCCTTGTGCAAGATATGCCATCTACCCCTTCATTTTCTTCATCCAAGGACTGAAACTGTTAAACCAGCACGTGAGTTTATATCTCCCTGCTGATCATCTCCAATCACACTGTTTAGAAATCAGAAAATAAGGCTGGAGCACTGATTCTCCTCTCACCTGTTCTAAGACTGGATCAGGCACACATTACTAATGAATGCTCATAACATATCCTCATAGATATCTATTGAGATAGGGACTCCCTATCTCCCTATACATATAGCTTTAGAGCATGAGTCACAATACAGAACAACAGTAGGACAAG
>NW_011099031.1:0-2047 GCF_000146605.3 Meleagris gallopavo | reverse complement strand
TAAGGAGAAGGGAACTCTCGTGCCTTCCTCAGCCAGCCAGAGCACTCCCAGGAATTCAGGAGGCCAGGAGAGATTGGGAGAGACATTCAACTGCCCCTGAGCACTCCCACCAGGGGCAGAGCCCTACCTGTTGTGAAATGGGGCTTGCTGGTCTGCTCCTGCACCGGCAGGGAGAGCGCCTTGGAGGTCGTATCCTGAGCAGGGAGGGAGACAGTTGCGGTGGCAGGAGATGACTGGGCCCTGGAGAGAGGTCTGTGCCCTGCGAGGATGGTTGGGACCATGGGGGAGTCAGCCAGAGGCTGCCGTTTGAGGAGCTGGTGCTGCACACGCTGGTAGGGGTCCCAGAGATAGGCCTGATGGAGAGAGGTGGCAGTAAGCATGACATCACCCAGCATCGGGTGACACGCAGCCTTCTAGGAAGGAGAATGTCTCTGGAGCATCTGGATGTGACAGCTGCCTCCACGCTGGAGGACTTGGAGCTGCCCTGTAGGAGCTGGCATGTATTAGGCAGCATCTGCTGCTCTCTGCTGGCTCAGTCCTGCAGCGCTGGGAAGCCCTGATACGAGGTGCAACAGTATGGGGGTGATGCCAGCACTTTGGGGGTCATGCCCAGCCTTGCTGGCACCAGAGGTGGCTTCTGATCACGTCTCTGTCCTAGCAAACCGCCCCTGGACTGAGGAAGGGAAAGATGTGGTGCCTGCATCCCAACCCACGCAGCAGTCCTTTACAGAGCCCTCTGGGTCTGAGCTGAACTTTCCCATGACCAGGACACTGCTGGGTTTGTGCAAAGTTTCACATGGCACCAAGAGACGTAGTAAAGTGCTCTGAAATGCAAGAATGGGGGAGGAGAATTCCACTTCTTACAGCCCCATCCCTGCCACTCCTTGCTTACCTGCTGGAGGATGAGCTCCTCCTGAGGCTGCAGCATCTTCTGAGGCCTCTCAGGCTCCTTCCCGCTGCTCCCCGGCCGTGCAGGCTCCACACATGCCCTTGCCTGCTCGCTGCTCTCAGCCCCAGCCTCCATCCCCTCTGCCTCCATGTCCTCTGAGGAGGGGATCTGCCGCAGCCGGGGCTTCTCGCTGGTTTTCACCATGCGCTGCAAACAAGTGAGCACACAGAGGTGATGGGGACAGGGCAGGCTGAGGAGGGTTGGGGTAGCAAGGCACCCCAGAGCCCAAGAATGACGGACATGGGAGCCAATGAAGCTGAGCACGAGCCCACAGCTCGCTGCGAGGCAGCAGCATGCAGGCTTGGCCCTGGATATCAGCTAATTGCTGCCCTGCAGAAAAGGCTGTGACCCTGCATCCTGCCAGCATCCTTCCCCCACTGCCTCCTGCACACCATGCTGTAGCTCTGTGCTTACCTTGCCCAGGTGAGTCTGCTGCTTGAGCCTCTCCAGGAACTGGGCATGGTGCTGCTGGTACACCAGCTGCTGCTGGATGGCTTTGGGGTTCTGGGGCAGGGGCTCTGAGCGGGTCCTGCCCAGTGGTTTGTGGTGGCCTGGGAGCGACAGGCGCTCTGCAGAGATGAGCGATGGGGTGAAGGAGAAGGGCACTGTCCCCAGACCTGGCACTGCAGGGGAAAGGAAGGAGAGATGAGGCGTTTCTTTGTCTATTGGGCAGACACTAAGATCAACGTCTTCCATCTCCTCAGCTGCAGCTTGTGGAAGAGAAATGGGAAACCAAAAGGCTGGCTGCCCCAAGGGAAGCTCAGTGCTATGCCTTGAATGCTGCTGGCCCCACTGCCTGCCCCAAGCTCAACACTTACCTGCCACAAGTGGAGCGTGGGTGACTGAGGGCTCGAGGATGATGACAGGCTGGAGCCGAGGGGACAAGGGGCTCCCAGCCTCGTGCTGTTCCAAGCCAGCTGGGATGAACATGGGTGAGTGTGTGCCCGTGAGGACAGGCCCATTCAGCACAGGCACTCGGTGTGCCAGGCCAGAGAGTGGGCGACGATCCGCATCTCCCTGCAGAGAGGAGGGCTGGATTAGTAATGGGACACAGCACAGAGAAGGGATGGCATGTCCTCCCCATACCCACAGGCAGCC
>NW_011099030.1:0-359 GCF_000146605.3 Meleagris gallopavo | reverse complement strand
TTTGCCATTATCCAGAGTTTCAAGTGCCTACAAATACAGTGAGATGGGAAAAATCACACATATAGATTCAGATTTGGTTCTCAGTTTGCTATTTGGATCAGTTCTGCGTGTTGGCCTGTTAGCTTTCAGCTTCCCCAAACTGTTTCCCTTCCTGTCCTTTGTAGGTCTCTCAGTTTTCGCTGTGGCTAAAATCCTCACCACACCTGATGGATACAAACCACCCATCTGTGCCTCCTTTGCCCCAGGTTGCAATACGTACTGCCAGATGCGCTCGGTCTCTCTCAATCAGGTCAGCAAGACGATTCAGCAGCTTCCCCCGGTGCGAAGCATCCATCCTCCTCCAAGGTGAGCCCAGCTGG
>NW_011099029.1:0-431 GCF_000146605.3 Meleagris gallopavo | reverse complement strand
CCAAGTACATCCTCTCATTTCTAACTTGAATGTGAGTCAGTGCTGCCACTTGGCATCCATAAGTCATTGAGGAAACAGCTATCCATAGCTGCTGCTTGTTGCTGACAGAATGCAACACCAGCCCTCTGGCTGTATCTCACAGATCACGATAAAGTGTTGTGGATTTCCACAGGCAAAGACTTCCCACCAGGAAAGTACAAAGTTTGCATATTGTTGCTCTGTTCTTTCATGTTCTCACAGGTTTGATCATTAAAGGGTTTAAAAGTTTTTTTTTTAAAGCCTTCTTAAAAGATTGCTATCATTGTTATACTGACTTTTGTCATTGCAGGCAGCAATGTTTAACATCATAAATTGATTTCCTATGTTAAAATCATACAGTCATGGAATATCCAGGCTTGGATGAGGTTTCCAATGGGATGTTTATTCAGTGT
>NW_011099028.1:0-438 GCF_000146605.3 Meleagris gallopavo | reverse complement strand
AGTTATTTTGTCATCCTTATAAAATTAATTTCTATTATCCTAGCTTAGGTGAGACCCTTCTGAGCATAGAGACTGCTTATAAGTGTTGGCTTACAGCAGGAGTTTGGACTCTGCACATCATAGATACAGAACTACAACTTTGTGGTGTACAGAGACTTTTTTTAAAAATCCTGTTCCCAGAAGTCTACATGAAAACTATTTTTTTTCTCTCTTGTTTAAAGAAGCACGTGTTATCAAGTATTTAAGTTCTTTAAATACCACTATTTCATTACTTGCCTTGGCAACCTAGGTAGAAACTGATGCATATTCATCAGATATTCACAGTACAGCAGCTACAGTGGTGGAACTCTTTGCTCTGAGCTAAGAATAGTGTTTCACTTCCAGCAGTTGCTGTTTGATATACAAATCTTTCTTTTTTTTTCTAATTCTTAATATGCT
>NW_011099027.1:0-549 GCF_000146605.3 Meleagris gallopavo | reverse complement strand
GTAGTCTTCTGAGACCCACAGTAATTCTTCTAAGCTTGTTTTATATACACCTATGCGTGTGTGTTTTTATATGCATCTACACAGTCATATACAGATGAAGTTCAGGCTTTGGATTTTGTGTAATACCAGAGAGGCAAAATAAAAGGACTGTGGAAATAACAATGTACTCAAAGAGCTAGTGTTGCATTTTACTTTTGGTCACAAGCAATCTTTCATGTCTGGTTCTCTTTCCTTCTCCATTCATTTTTCACCATGACTTTTCCTTATGCAGTGCACACCATGCATTCAGTATCTCCTTTTTTCAGCCGCAAATGTTACAAATTATGTTCTCTGACTTTTTCCCTTTGTTTTTACATAGCAGCTGAATACATTGACTCCTGAGGGTAACAACCTACAGTGACCAGCTCTGCCTGGAATACTGAATGTAGAAGTCAGTATCATCGATTGGTAGTATTAATTATTTCAGCCAAGTTTCTTAGCCCTGTGTTGCAGCTTTCATTTAATTATATAGTTAATTCCTGGTAGTTCTATAGGACAGCAGCAATGTGG
>NW_011099026.1:0-500 GCF_000146605.3 Meleagris gallopavo | reverse complement strand
TTTCCAGTTTCTACATGTATTGTTCCCATTGTAATTATTTTGTTTGCGCCGTTATGCAACATGATGCCTTCCCCAAAGAGCACAGAAAATGAAGGGAAGACTGTATTTACTCCTGCAAATCCTTACCCCACCCAATTAGTAATAGCAGAAAGGTGTGAAGCTGAAGAAACAATGTATTTAAGATTGTGAGCCTTCAAAAGAGAAAAGAAAAAAATGAACGAGCGCAGTGAGTAAGTCAAGGACATACTTAGAGTCAAATGAGAGGAAAGAAAAAGTTTCAGAACAACCAAATAAAAATGTTGGTATCTTTAAACTGCTTAGAAGCAGCGAGTTGGCTTGATCCACAAGCCTAACATAAGCTTCATCTTAAGTCTACTGTGTATATGTGAGAGTTCCCAGTTCATGCTACTGCTAGTAAGATGCCCTGTATCCCTGGTACGTGGCTTTTCCTAAAAATGGAAAGCAGAAAAATATCATCCACAGCTCTGATAGTCCCCAAG
>NW_011099025.1:0-469 GCF_000146605.3 Meleagris gallopavo | reverse complement strand
ACCACAGAGCCAGGTGGCTGCCAGCCTCGCCCCCCGGCCCCACCTCCTCGCCACCCCCCCTGCCCCCCTGTCCTCCCACCACCCCCAACTCCTTCCAAGACATTGAGTCACTTCCCTTGGTGAAATCTGGCTCCCAAACGCTGCTGCTGCATTTGGGTCTGGGTTCTCCCATGGTTTTTATTACCACTGGGGTTCAGCTGTTCCCAAGCAGCACCCCCAGGCTTGGCTATAGCACCTCCAGCCTTGTGTGTCTTTCACAGGGGTTGCAAAGCAAACGGAAGGGGCTCCACCTGCTCGTGGCCAGCCCAGCCTCAATCCCAGCCAGGCGGTTTTCCGGGGCTGTCCCATTCTCAGTGAGGACTGAACAGCTCCACATCCGCCCCCGCAGAGCAGGAGGTTCCAATCACCCCGTGCTTGATGTGGCACCAAGCAAATCCCTCTTCCTGCCCTTCAGCCCCCACGGCACTCA
>NW_011099024.1:0-458 GCF_000146605.3 Meleagris gallopavo | reverse complement strand
GTGTGCATCTCTTATCCATTAGCTTTTAATTTGTCTTTTTCCAATAATACTCCTGTAAAATTTTGGGAGGTGGATGAGGAGGACAGGCAGGTGTGGGGACATGAGCTGCCATTTTGTGCTTTGCTGCTGCCCAACTCTTAGAGGTGTGTGCCATTTCAATTAAAAATTTTTTTGTACCATTTTTTAATTGCTCTTGCATGATGTTTTATTATGGGTTGGCTACAAGGATAGGCCAGTAACATAAATAAGTAAAAATTATCTAGGCCATGTAAACAGGTGCCCCAGAGTGGATCAGGCTCTGGCTGAGCGCTAATATCTTTAATGAGGGAAGTGTGCTTTCAGGACAGGAGGAATCCAAAGTTGTAATCCCAGTTATGAATCCTCCTCTGACCCTGACACAGCTTGCTTAGGGCCTGATCCTCCAGCGAGCCATGTTTGTGTCCCAGGTCCTGCCCTGT
>NW_011099023.1:0-412 GCF_000146605.3 Meleagris gallopavo | reverse complement strand
TTTTTGTGCTGTTAGAAGCATTGTTCATTTCTGACAACTTAGTCTGGAAAGCCTGAAGTTGTTCAAACAGAAGGTAAAACGGGTTAGCTATCACCAAAGGAGACAAATAATGTCACAGATCTTTTTAAAATACACTTTCAGTTCTGAGGAAACAATTAAAAACCTGTACTTCAGAAATAAACATTTCACTAAAGTCAAATTATCAAGAAAATCACTACCTTTTAAATAGGCTATAAAAATAAGCAGTGAGATTCTGATAATTTATAGCCTAAACATAGAAAATAAAACAAATGTAAACACATCCATGTGATGACAACAAGTTTTCATATTCTCCACGTTTTCATGAGGCAGTGGTATTTAAGGATGTTTAGAAAGTTGCATTGCAGAGAAACCTGTGTTGACTTTAGTTCCA
>NW_011099022.1:0-432 GCF_000146605.3 Meleagris gallopavo | reverse complement strand
GCTTGGCAAGATAGGCAGAGTTTCTGGGGAGAGAGTCAGTATCCTTCTGATGGACTGATACAGGCAGAAAAAGCAGGAAAGCTTTGAATGCATGAGCCCTTCTTAAAATCTGAATACAATCTCAGTAAGCTTTTCCGTCTGTAGGATGTGTGATCTCATTTCTGGGCCTTGGAGAAATAATTTGGGAATTGCTTTCTTTGTTCTGCACATATGAAATCCCCTTTGCTTCAAGAAGCCTTTCCTTCCCTGAAGGAGAATGCATCTCATGAGTGCCACGTGTTCTTTGGGCTGTAGTTGTATTTGCACTGCAGAGCTTAGACTGACCTGTTGTGTCTTGTTTGTTTCTCTGCCTGTTTGTTTTAAACTCGTTTAGGTTGCTTTACCAATGAGTGCCCTTAGAAAGCAGTCTTGCTGGAAATGAGGATGGATTTT
>NW_011099021.1:0-559 GCF_000146605.3 Meleagris gallopavo | reverse complement strand
GGTTTTTTTGGAAAAAAACTTTTCTGTTTTTTTATTTTGAGGTAAAATTGCTGTTAAATATATCCAGTGACCAGTGATCCATTCTGGCAAGTTTAACCTGTGTTTCAGTTATCTATGACTTTGCCACTGTCTGTGGTCTGAGGTGGATTGATTCCTGATAGAGCCCAGTGGAGATTGCTCTGTATGGAAGAGCAGGTGTTGCCCTCCAACAAAGTTGCTTTGTGGTGAAACAATGTTATTTAATGATTATAATTCTTCAGGACTTGTGCTGATGGAGGTTGTGCTGTGGGTATGGATGTCTGCCAGTGGCCCAGGCGTGCCATAATTTTACACTGCTGCCTGCCTCAGTGGCAAGGTTGCACGACTCAGGCTCTTCCTGCAAAGCAACCAAACAGTTGCTGCTTTGAAGGCTGGTGTCTTCAGACCTTTATTCTGCTGCCTAAAATAGTTTAAGGATGGTGCAATCTGTAACGCTCTTCATTTCAAGTGATATCAAGCTTTGCTCCTTTTGTCTACTATGGGTCTGCAAGCTTCTTTATAATGATGTAATACATTGCCT
>NW_011099020.1:0-360 GCF_000146605.3 Meleagris gallopavo | reverse complement strand
GCTTTAGGAGAAAAGCGATGTTGATGGGTACTATAAGATTTTTCTTCTCATACATACAGTAGTCACTAATATTCAGTGGAGCTCACGTCTCATTTTCTAATCTTAATATCTACTAAGACAGTGGCATCCATCACCTCTCTCACTGCTTTAGCATTCACTAGTCAGCGGCTTATGCAATTGATAGAGAGCTTTGTACCTTTCTGCCTTGTGCAAGATGTTTCCAATCTGATGAATGGGTACCAGAAAAAAGCACTAAAACATGACCTATTGAAAACCCTATAGGCCAGTTCATAACCCACATTACTGATGAGAAATCTGGTCACCACTAGATTGCATGTGGTTGTTTTTTTTGTTTTACAT
>NW_011099019.1:0-454 GCF_000146605.3 Meleagris gallopavo | reverse complement strand
CCCTGTTGACAGATGGATTCCTGTAAATTTTCTCTGCTTGAGCTCAGATGCCCGTTCTCTGCTTTGAAGCAGATGAGGTCACCCTCGCTGCAGAGAGCGCTGCAGTGAGAAGGACGGGGCTTATGCAAAATAAAAGAAAACAGCAATGATAGCAGTGAGACAGAGCTGAGACCTTACGGGAGCCAACGCGGGTGACACACACATCCCTGTCCCCTCCTCACCAATAGGGAATCCCTGCAGCGTCCCCAGCAGAGCCCACACGGCGCTGCAGTCCCAGCACAGCAGTAGGGCCACGTATAACTTCGTATAATGTATGCTATACGAAGTTATTACGTATTACTTTAGCTTCAAATGAATGAAAGGAAGGAGAATAAATCTACCTCTGGGCCAGGCTGCCTGCAAATAGCATCTCCCTCCAGCAAACCTGCAATTGTGTTTGCATGAGACATTTGTT
>NW_011099018.1:0-1287 GCF_000146605.3 Meleagris gallopavo | reverse complement strand
GTGTGCAACTAAAAAGCAAGCCAGAGAAATCCTCATCTCCGACAGTAGGTTTTTCCTGAAGCTCTTGAAGTTTTTAGTAATGTTTCAGTTAGCTGAAGTAAAGATGATTTAATTTTATGTCATAATACAGAAATAAGGGGAGTGCTGCATGCTATGTAAAATGGAACTCAGGAGACATCTTCTGAAATACAGCTTGAAGAGAAGGTAATTATAAAAGGTGGTTAACACTGTAGAGTCAGTCCCTTACATTTCAGGGCTAATGAATTCCTGATAAGAAATTTCTGAGTAAAAAAAGAATCGTGGGGCTAATGGAAAAATCCCACATTAACTGGAGAAAGCAGAGTTTGTCAAGGAAAGGAAGTTACTCAGCACAGACTGCAGTGAGGGAGGGCTGGCAGCAGTGTGGTGCTCCAGGCATAACAGAGCATCCAAAGCCCTATTGAAAAAATAAGAATGAAGAAAGGTAGAATTCACACACAAGAGCACATGGAGATGCCCAGGCCTCAGTGACCAGCCCACGCCAACCAGACAGAGCCTAAGTCTTACCCCAGTCTGCATCACCTGCACAAAACTTGCAAAAACTGGTTGCATACAAAAAACCTGCACCAAAACGACCAGGAAGAAAAGTGGGAAGACTCACAGCTTATTCTACAGCCAAAGTACCATCAGCACATCACTCAAAAAGAGTCCAAGCAAGGTATCAGGGCAGAAGCACCCACCATCCGTGTTACAGCATCCTGCTCTGGGACCAACCCACTGAGGCAATGTGGGCTTTCCTGGGACCCTTCAAACTCCAGTCTGGCAGGATGGCATGTGAACTCCTGGTGCTAGGTACGTCTGTCCCTTCTTTATCCCCTCAGCTTTGAAGGGGCCCACTGATGATAAAGCAGTGCAGCTTTGTTGCTGAGCTCACACTTGGTCCTTTCACTGTCCTGTTCC
Source organism: Meleagris gallopavo (assembly GCF_000146605.3). NCBI lineage: Eukaryota > Metazoa > Chordata > Aves > Galliformes > Phasianidae > Meleagris > Meleagris gallopavo. The sequence goes on along the minus strand of NW_011099018.1, from coordinate 348 downwards.
TGGCCCTACCAAGTGCTGAAGCACAACAACTTCCCTGGGACCAAGCAGCAGAGATCTGAAGCTCATTATGTAATTACTTTGCAAACATCTCATCCATACAATAGCTCCACTCCTGGAGAATCTCAGCCCTCCACATGGCTGTGAGCTTGGGGCTTTCCAACAAAAGGCAGTTTGAATTGGTGTTTTTCCTCCCTCTTTCTCCAGTTCTGAGGTATTTGAGCACAGATAGACATCTAGCAGTCCAGGCAGTCACAGAGCTCCAGCATTTGTGGTGATGCTATGCTGCAGGAGACTGTGCACAAAGAACACACATTCTCCATTTGACATAGGGAAAGTCTGAGGGCTTTT
>NW_011099017.1:0-502 GCF_000146605.3 Meleagris gallopavo | reverse complement strand
AAGAGCCAGTACAGGGCAGCACAACTGACAAGTGCCACTAACACAGCATTTCCCACATAAGGTTCAGATTTTCTGCACTGTTGAAATAAAATTACAGTACTAAAATTTCTCTTTTCCTCTAGGTACTTTGCCTGAATTGCATGACAGATGGGAAAGTGGCAGTACAATCACCTCATCCTCAAGTTCCAGCACTTTCTCTCTGTATTCCTCAAGCTCCTGGCTGGTAAGTGAAATCACTTCTTGCAACTCTTTTTCCAGCATCAACTTACTGCTTCTAACAGCTTGCAATTCTGTCTCCAGGGCTTGAATCCTTTCCTAAAGACAAAAGGATAAGGCAGATTATTGCATCATTCAACTGCAGAGGCAATTGTTAAGAAGTTTATTCTACTATCAAATATTAAATGAGCTGCTAGTGCTCAATTTAAAGGTCTTGCTCAGAGCTTTACTATTTTGGAAAATCTTCAGATGCTAAGACTTTTTTAATCAGTTGCAATCAGTAATC
>NW_011099016.1:0-515 GCF_000146605.3 Meleagris gallopavo | reverse complement strand
GGGAGGTGCAAAATCAAGCTGCTGCACGCAGTGTTTTGTGGAAGATTGTGGAATCTGGCTGTAGTAGAGGGAGAGATTCGTGGGGCATCTCTGACTTTAAAAATAAAATAAGTCATATGATCCTTCTGGCCTTTAACTTTGAGCTATTAGGATTGAGCAGGATAAACTTACTTTAAATGACACCTGGTTGCTTCACCTGTTGGACAGGACGAAAGTGGATAAGCTCCTTAATGCTACTGCAATAATGAGGGTACCCCAGCAATTCTCACCCTGTGTTTATTGCAAGTTTTCATTTCGTGAGCTACAACCTCTTTGTCTGCAAGTCTGAAATAAGTGAGGTGCTTGTAATGAGAAGTCTAATTTTCCTTTGGCAGTGTTAAAATACATCGCATTGGGTTGTATGTGTAACGGAGCATCCTTGTTCATGGGTGAAGATATTTTCAACAATACACATTGTTGAAAAATTAAAACAAAGAAAAACATTACTAAAGAGGATCAGCCCTGCAAAGACGTTT
>NW_011099015.1:0-421 GCF_000146605.3 Meleagris gallopavo | reverse complement strand
TTTACAGCTGTTAGCAGCATGAGGTAAGGGTGTAGTGAGAACACAGACTGATTCTCTTAAACTGCACCTTCCATGCAAAGCCTGGTGAAGCTGAGATCCTGTATGCTGAATCTTGTTTCAATGGGATGAAAGCAGCTGGTCTCAGCCTGGTCCTTATGAACGTGCATTTGCATTCAGCCTCAGCAATCACGGTGCTGCAGCTCACTTAGCTGCAGACTGAGCACAGCCCAGGATCAGAGGATTTATTCAAGTCCAGTGAATTGCTGCTGCATATGTTCCCTTCCACTCAGCAGTTCAGCCCCCAGCCTGCTCTGTTGTCCCCTGATGTGGCATTTGGAAGAGCATTGCATTGCACTGGCAAAACTTGAGTGAGTGCTACGTCAGTAGGTGGGAGCTCTTGCAGTGACCTGTAGAGGCATGG
>NW_011099014.1:0-397 GCF_000146605.3 Meleagris gallopavo | reverse complement strand
CCAGGGTGTCTGGAATATCAACAAAGCTGTGCAGATTTACAGCCTGGAAGACTACGAAACCCCAGACTACTTCAGAATGGACAGTATTTAAAAAAACAGCTTAGGAGAAGAGATGCCTAAACATGCTTATTCTGTAGGTGGATGAGCAGCAACCAAGTGTGCTGTTTTCTGCCTCAGAGAGATTTTAGACCCAGCGCAGGTCTGTTCCCAAGCAGCTGTGGCTGGTGTCTGATGGAGACCCCTGAGCTTCCACTTGATTAGACATTAAAGCCTCATCTCATTTCAAGTCAGAATCCTTATTCTTACTTCTTGTCAAGGAGATTTACTGTCCAGCTCTAAGGGCAGCCTGTGACTCCATGAAGTCGTGGTGTAAGGCAAGACTTGAGGTGCTGCACTC
>NW_011099013.1:0-541 GCF_000146605.3 Meleagris gallopavo | reverse complement strand
TCTGAAATTAAAAAAAAAAAATTAGGCAAAAAATCATCACTAAAGCTGTCCAAATTAGCTAATTTGGACAAAGTTGAAACATTTCGTTTCACCTTCCTCAGACATCATAAACTAAGGAAAACTGAAAAGTGGCTCAACCTCAGAAAAACAGAGCTTTTTGAATAAGTCATATATATATATATATGTTTAATTTTCATTTACTAGATTTTGCTGAAAGAGTTTGGCTTTTATTTGTGATTCTAGACGAGGCAGCACTTCTTACTGTTAAATTTTTGGGCAGGAATTTGAAGTTCTGCTCAAGTCCTGGCAGCACACCACAGCATCACGTCAGGCTCCTGGAGTTACTCAAAGAAGCTCCTAAGGCAACTTTAAAACAATAGTAAGATACTGAAACAGCAGCAAAGAAAGCAAAGCTTTTACAAACTTTGTTGTTGTTGTTGTTTTTAAAGAAGATGAATGCAAGCACAGGCTGTGCCATGGAATAGCATACCAACAGCATGGCATCAGGTCAAAGTGCATCTTGCTCTGGCAAAAGGTAGAC
>NW_011099012.1:0-492 GCF_000146605.3 Meleagris gallopavo | reverse complement strand
TTTTACCAATTGACATAAATGCTGTTTCCATTTTCTAGAGATCAGCTGATCAGTCTTTTAATGTTTAGTACTTAATGGCTCAGTGAATGTGATAGAGATTTCTAGTGGCTGGGCTCATGTATGTATTTTCATTTTTCTTGTCCTATGGCAAAAGCCTTATCTGCTCCGATAGCTGTGACAGTAATTTCTCCTCATCGTTTCCAAAGGGAATTTCACTGTCTCAGAATCTGTGTCTAAACTTATTTCTGGTAAGGTCTTCTTGGTCCCTCCATGTGTGTCCTTTTTGGTGCATAATCTTACTGTTTATTGTACTGCAACAGAAAAGAGTTTGTCAAAGAATGGGCCTGGGTCAGCTAGGACTTGTGTATCCATATCCCAAAGCATTTAAAGTTCTTATTTAAGAAGAAGAAAATACTGAAGGAAAAAAGTCTTACCTTACCTTTACCACTGGGAAGGGAGATACAGAACAGTTTAATTCCTTGCACAGATCTG
>NW_011099011.1:0-385 GCF_000146605.3 Meleagris gallopavo | reverse complement strand
CTGGATTGAAATGTTGGTTCACGTTGCCACTGGACCACACCAAATGTTGATGGTGGATCAGTCTGTGTCAGCTTTTTTCATCTTGAGCTGATTCCTCAATTTCACACTGTAAGTTGGAGTAAAATGTGAGCTGTGTACGTCTCAACTCCACACAGGTTTGTCACCAGACCTGCAGTCGATGGAACAGATCAGACGAATTATGCGCCCCACTGATGTACCTGACCAAGGTCTTCTTTGTGATCTCCTGTGGTCTGACCCTGACAAAGATGTCTTAGGATGGGGTGAAAACGACAGAGGAGTGTCCTTTACTTTTGGAGCTGAAGTGGTTGCTAAGTTTCTCCATAAACATGATTTGGATCTCATATGTAGAGCTCATCAGGTATTT
>NW_011099010.1:0-307 GCF_000146605.3 Meleagris gallopavo | reverse complement strand
CCTTTTTGTACCATTAACCTTCTGTGAAAGCATTCCCACTTAGCTCATGAAGGTTAGCCCTTGCAAATGAACTATTCTGAAAAGCTCACAGACCTTTTAAAGTAAAATTTGTTAATGCTGAGGGCAAATACTAAAGGGCTATAATGTCATGGTTGTCTGTTTCTGTATCCTGTGCTAAAATATACTTTTTGCCTTTAGGAGGAATATCTTTCTCTTGTGGCCAGACTTATTATCCATTTTCGAGATATCCGTAAGTAATCTTTTCTTTTTTCCCAGTGAAAGCTTATTAGAGGCATGAGAAATAACA
>NW_011099009.1:0-335 GCF_000146605.3 Meleagris gallopavo | reverse complement strand
GCCTATCGCACAACATCTTGCCAAAGTTCAGAGCGACCGCTTAGTAGACGAGGTGTCTGATAGAAGACCTGAGTGCTAACTGAGGATTTTCCTGTAACCCCAAAGTATTCAACATGCATGAATACACCTGTGGAAGGGTTCTGCTTGACAAGAGCAGAGTGCTGGAGCTTGCCATCACCTGTGGCAATAGCTGGCCAAGCTCCAAGCTGTCTATTTACTGGTTGGTTAGCTTTATTTACTGCTTCCATCAACAGAGCATTTACAACCCCTGGTTTGTTTCTTTGCTCTGATTGCTGTAAGTAAATGGTGATGATTTCTCTGGTTGCAGTGGTGAG
>NW_011099008.1:0-488 GCF_000146605.3 Meleagris gallopavo | reverse complement strand
GAGATGTGGGCTCGGGGCTAAGAGCACAGGAAATGATATTGACAGTGTTTTCAGAACACAGAGCTTTTCATTTTGCACTGGGCCCTGCCTTCGTAAACATGTTTGTACACCCCATGTACACACATTGTTCACAGAGGAGTGTCTGTAACGCAGGAAGCAACAACATTATGGCATGTAGGTGGCTTATTTTAATGCCTGTGATTTCAGGACAGTGTCATTATTTACCTGACCCAGCTGTGTGTAATTGTACTTACAGCAGTAGTGACATGTATGGATCTGTGCAGAGACTACATGTAGTGTAATGGAGACCTGCAGCTGGGCAGAAAGCAGTCTTGTATGGGAAAACATCTACCAGCGGCTCATTGCTTGGAATGGTCATAAGTTAAGAAACCTGATGTTCCGTGCTGATGCTGCACAAATGTGGGAAAACAAGCTGCCATCCTAGTGATAGTATAAGGGGGAACAATTTTAAACTGAAAGAGTAGAGA
>NW_011099007.1:0-420 GCF_000146605.3 Meleagris gallopavo | reverse complement strand
ATTTTAATTAAAGCACAGAACTTATTTCAGATCTGCTTCTTTTCCCAAGGTTCTTCCTAGAGCAGCTTTTTGCTCTGTGTGTTTTAGATACATCCATTTATGTACACTAGATGGCTGAAATATGTCAAGAAACAATGTTAGACTAATTTGGAGCTCTACTGCTTGGGGTGATAAAAATGAGAGTGGAAAATGAGAGCATGTCAGTAATGAGAGCATACTCAATTGTGAAGACATGACCATGATATATACATTTTTCAAGAATACAAGTCAAACTAAGCTCATTTCTAGTTTGGAAAACCTTTGAAGTCATGGAAATAAAACCAGTTGGGCTTTTGGTTTGGGTGTAGGAGAGGTGAATAAATATATATATATATTTTTTAAATCAAGATTTCAGCCTTTTCCTATAGCAAAATATTACTT
>NW_011099006.1:0-431 GCF_000146605.3 Meleagris gallopavo | reverse complement strand
CCTGGAGCCCCAGGCAACAGGTGCCAGGAGCGGACTAAGTGATGCCAGAATCCGGTTTCCCTTGTGTTTGGCTGCAGTGAACCTGTTCAGGTGGGAAGCAGCTAGAGGGAGGACAGTTTGCTCACAGGAGGTTTAGGAGAGAGCCTGAGAAGCTTCTCGCCTGGGCACTGCAGGTTTGCCTGTGCTCCCATGCTGGTGAGCTTTAATCCTGTTCTGAGCAGGGCTCTCTGCTTCATCATACTGGTGCAAAACTTGAGTCCTGGCCAGATGCATGCAGTTGAAACAAGCATCCCTCCTGCCAGCAAGCTGGGGGTTCAGTGTGGATCCCCTCTAGGCTGTGTGTGGGGTTGACCCTGCATTCAGCCCTTTCTCAGGCTGACACCGAGCAGAAAGCTGCTTGCAGCTCTGCATCACAGCGCTGGTAATCGTGG
>NW_011099005.1:0-486 GCF_000146605.3 Meleagris gallopavo | reverse complement strand
ATACACACATGCGCACGCACACACACACACAAAACCCCAGCAAAACAAAAAACCCCACATAATTATATACTTGAAAACTTTAGAAAGATGAAAGGGAAACTATCTCACAGTGAAAAAGCTGAGAATGAAACATGACTTACGCAGTCACTCAGATCTGTAGGATGGTAACTTTACCACCTCATGCATCAGAAATCAGTCCTTTTTCTTGTAGTGCTGAGATGGGAAATTCCAAGGACTGTTCAGCATTAGTACAATCAGGAATTACAAATTGGATTCCTCTCTCTGGGTGAAATTACTGTACAGTTGCCTCAAATAGTGTTAAAGTAATGCTAACTGGAACATGGTATTGGAGGGAGATTTAACAGAGATTGGAGCTCTCCAAATCTTACTGTCCCAGAGTAAAATGTAAAAAGCCCTAGTGAAAGGAAAGCAAAAATAGATGTTGAAGCAGGCTGAGCTACCTTGCCTTTTTGATATCAATATATT
>NW_011099004.1:0-580 GCF_000146605.3 Meleagris gallopavo | reverse complement strand
GTGGAAAACGCAGTCAGGGCCACAGCCCAGAGATACTGAGAGAAGTCGACGAGCACATCTAACGCACGGAAAGACAGGAGGGGGATATAGGCTTTTGTCAAAGGAAATCTCTGGAGTGCCAGGACAGCAAAGCCACGCTCCAATCCGCTACAAAAGATGGCCCTGGCCTACAAAGGCCCCAACTGTGGCATCGCACAGCTGCACGCAGTGTGCCCGGAGCAGAGCACAGCCTGCACACTGTGCTTCCAGCAGGGCTGCCATGGAAAACCCGTGCTGATCTTGCACGGAAACAGAGATATGTCTATGAAAGATGTTACACAGGATATATGAAAGAACATGATATAAAACCATATTTTATCCCCTCTGCCCCACCCCACGTTCTTCATTTCATTTGAAAACATGGTTATCTCGCATGTGGGTGAATCTGCTATTATTTGTTCTCCATCAAAAAAAAGGCAAAGCTTTCTAAGCACCGTCAGTTTGTTGCCATGACAATGTCCAGTATGCCACAAGCAGACACCGGCCTTCCCAGAGACAGCAGTGAGTGAGCCCTTACATGAGTTAAAGTGCTTATTTTCAT
>NW_011099003.1:0-437 GCF_000146605.3 Meleagris gallopavo | reverse complement strand
TGAGAATGCACACGTGAAATTGTCTATGTGGCCCCACTCAAGATGCAAGAATTCCTCGTGCATAAAGTTCAGTTTCACAGCACAAGTCTTTTCAAAACATTTAAACCACAGAATACTGGATTTCTCTGGTTAATTTCCCCACATTTCTTGACTGCAGGTGGGAGGGAATAATGAGATTCAAAATCAAACCATGATTGCCTTAAAAACTAGGAAAAATGGTTCAAGGAAATACTTGAGATGCACACACAAAAAGCCATATGAATACTTCTAACCATAACGAGAAGAAATGTCGTATGATTCTGTACACTAACTCTTGAAACTGCACACCTGTCCAACCTACTAGCTTCATGGTTTTACTGCCCTCTTTAAGTTTTAATAAAAATAAGTTTTGTTACTTATATACATATATATACCTATACACGTTTTTTTATTTGTGG
>NW_011099002.1:0-483 GCF_000146605.3 Meleagris gallopavo | reverse complement strand
ATCTTGAGTAGTGGCATCAATTCACCAGAATCTTAATTAATCATTGGAATCAGTTTTTAAGAAAAGCAGTCAGCAAAATACCTGAGGGCTCCCAGGGTTTTCTCAGTACTTAGGGAACAAATCTCTTTATGGGTTTGTCCAGGTAACTGCTCCTCTACAAACCCCACTGCAGTGAGGGGGGCAAAAGGAAACAAAGCCTGTTGGTGTGGGTTCTGCAGCCCCCTTAGTTCTTCTCAATGTCCTTTGGCTCTGATCATAGCTTAGAAACTCACTTCAAGGCATCAAGTTTTGAAAGAATTTTTTGAAGCTTCTAAGTATAAAGTTTTCCTCTCAACCTCTTTGTGCTCTTATGACTTCCTGGAGTATTTCCATTAATTTTGTAATCAGATGTTTTCAGGACAGCTTAATAGCTGTGAATTGAATATAAATATCCCACTGATATGAAAAATCCTAATGTCCATGTGATCATGGCCTCGACAAGGG
>NW_011099001.1:0-390 GCF_000146605.3 Meleagris gallopavo | reverse complement strand
GTGGCACGGGGTTGGAAAAGGGTGGTCTTTAAGGTCCCCTTCAACATAAGCCACTCTATGATTCTCTGATTAACCCGAATTGACTGCCTGGAGAACGGCAGGAAGCTGGGAACTGGGGCTGGAGGGACGCCATGGGGCTGGGAGGTTGGGCTCGGTGTGTGCCATGTGCTTGGTGGCCAGGACACACGGTGCTTTGCATTCACTGTGTACCCATCATCTGAGCATTGCTGCACCTGCAGACTGCAGGCACCGCCGCCATTCATTCACCTGCTGGCCACGTTTAGCCTTAATTAACCAAATGGTGCCAAGCTGCAGGATGAGCTTCCCTCTTCCCTGCCATGCCTGGCAGGGGCCGGAGGATGGCATGGCCCCAGGGTCAGGGCTTGCTGC
>NW_011099000.1:0-408 GCF_000146605.3 Meleagris gallopavo | reverse complement strand
CACAGAGATATGCACAGGACAGAGATAATGCAAAGATGGATGCTGAAGCAAGAAAGGAAAGGGCTTCCTAGAACATGGGATGTATATTTGGCAGCAAACTACCCAGTCTGGATGGGAACATAACGATGAAAACCATGATACTAGACACTCAGCTTCACATTACAATGTAAGTAGCAAAATGTTATTCCTACAATACGTCTGACATCTGACATGGAAAAAAGAAGTTACTTTGATATGGCCAGAACATGAGCCTTGTAAGCTTTGTCTCACACTATCCAGCTGGGGGAAAAAAAAGACCCAAAACATTTCTGACGGGTAAAATGGTTAAAATAGGTATTCAGATTTTAAATCTGTTGTTTTTGTTCTCCCACCTTCAACTACCTACAATTGTCCTTCCTACCCCCCACC
>NW_011098999.1:0-319 GCF_000146605.3 Meleagris gallopavo | reverse complement strand
CAGTGGAGTCAAGCTTCCTCATGAATCAGAAGGAAGGCACGATGCATGATTCATGTCAGGAAACTCCCTGTATGCTTCCCTAAACAGACACACGCTAAGGGATACTAATGCTTTAACAACTCAGGGTTTGCTTTACTTTTTGAAGAACTGATGGATTGGTGGGTCTAGTTATGAAAAAGGCGTTTAGTTAGCCTTGGTTCTTATGACTTAATTCCTCTCTCTTTTCAGTTAAAAAACAAAACAAAACAAAACAAAAAACAAAACCTTTGCTTCTCTGCTTTAACTTTAAAACCAATTACTAGTCTGAATCAGGTTGATA
>NW_011098998.1:0-416 GCF_000146605.3 Meleagris gallopavo | reverse complement strand
TCTGCTGTGCAGTCAGAAAGTCAACTTTTGATGCTCACAAGAAAGAAGAAATTCTGCATGTGACTACTTTACAGCAACATGAACAGTTTAGTAACCATTCATGCAGGAAACCCATACTGGTAAGGGTAGAAAAACTTCTGCTTTTTCAACCAGTGATAAATCATCCCATATAGAATTTATGAAGATGTTATATGCAGACTGAAGAAATTACATTTTCTCCTTTTCTACACATTGCAACTAGAAAGAACTACAGTGCTACATACATATAGTAAAAATCCATTCGGAGCACCATGACACATCGATAAGACAGAAGCTGCCTTTGAAGGACAAAAAAAAAATCTCTGCCTTGATTTTGCTGGGTTTCTGATAGTGCAGCAAAAAGGCTTTCATGACTTTTGTAGCAGTTTTAGGCAGGC
>NW_011098997.1:0-864 GCF_000146605.3 Meleagris gallopavo | reverse complement strand
TAGCTTCAGTTATTTTTTCTGCAAAGAAGTAGGTGGGAAGAAAGGTTCTTTAATACGTAGTCGTAATATAAAGTGGAATACTTTAATGTGCCACTCCACTTCTGTGACCTGCATACTCCATTTTACTTACAGCTTTATGTAAATAGTAGTCATTTGGGTATCTGGTTTCTGTTCCTTTCTTCTATGTGAGGTAGGAGCAGCACTTCCAGTGTCTGTAGCTGTCTGGATCGTGTATTTCTGTCCTCATCTCATAGTTTGGTTCCTGTCAACTCCATTATTGTTGGACAGAATGTGAGATGCCACTGGGTGGTTGTCACTGTGCTGCTCATACTTATCTTTAATTACGTGTAAGTGTGAAAATAAAGATGGTGTTCCTTCTTCCGTCTGGGCTCGCCGTGTAGGGACAAGTCCAGCAGTATTCAAACAGGATGTGACAGTGATCACTTGGGGGTATCTGCTAAACTTGGAACTTTCACCCACTTTGCTCATGGGCTGGCAGGAACGTTTTCACTTCTGACTTCTAAAGGAGAGGGTAATTCTCTGTAATTCTCTGTAATTATCTAGGTCAGTGCTTCCCAAATCTTTCTGGTTGTGACCCTACTTGCATCTACAAGCTCCCTTCTGACAAGCTAAAAACCTCCAGTGTCAGCATAAACAATTGCTTTTGTACAAAGGGGTGACCCTTCTTGGGGTTATGCTCTCTTGCCAGGGAGCTGCCGTGCTCCCAGCCCTGCCTGTGGCAGCCACCCCTTCACATGCTTCGGTGATCCTCTGAGAGCATTCATAGCTTTCAGTGTGATACCAATGGCTGGGTCTTGGAGTTTGCTCTGCAAGGGCAGATAGCCCTGCAGGTGTGAGCCTTGG
>NW_011098996.1:0-379 GCF_000146605.3 Meleagris gallopavo | reverse complement strand
TTTTTTTTCTTCTAAACATAAATCTGTTTCATATTTTGTCCATTTCCATTGTAATTCCACTTCCAGAGGTTTTCAAAAAAACTCTGGATCTCTTTGCTTAAAGCATCTGTTTTAATCTTCAGAGAAATCTTAGAAGCCAAAAAGCCATTCCTTCCTGGTTAATCCAGGCAGATTTTTTTCCTGTTGAACTCTTACTTCCTGAACCATGCAGTGTTGGTAATTCTTGGATTTCCTTATCAGATTAGAGTAGACTTGCACTGTTTTCAGCAAGGAATCGCATTTATCCACCAGTATGATGAGAAGAGGAGGCACAAAGGCCTCTGTCCTTTGACAATCCATTCATTTCTTCTAGGAAACATCTGCATATTAGTGTCTCAAA
>NW_011098995.1:0-513 GCF_000146605.3 Meleagris gallopavo | reverse complement strand
ACCACCAACCTCTGAAAGCATTTCACAGCACAAAGCAGCTGCCTCAGCTGCTATTAACACAACATACGAGACCGTCATGAACATGCAGTAGGAGTTTAAAAACATGGAAAAATATATTGACCAGAGAGCTGTGCTGAGCAGCTGCAAATGGTCCATTTACCTCAATGCTGTAGTTTGGACAACAGTAGCATTGCCTACTGTTATTGCAAAAAATTCCTTTGGTACAGATAATATTGTGTATCTGCCTTCTGACTGATGTGATGGGGTCTCGTTTCAAGCCATGCTTCACATCTGCCAGTTTTTTGATTTTTGCTGGAGGTTGAATATGTGAAGTATTTTGTAAATACTCAACAAAAGCATTTTCTTTACCCTTACCAGAACTTTTACTATGTTGCCATATTACTTTATATCAGAAACTGTCTAAAAGTAAAGAATTTAGTAAGAGGAAACCAAGAATAACGGCAAATTTCCAGAGCATTACCAGTCCTTAGAATTTGGTAAGGGAAAAGCTGA
>NW_011098994.1:0-487 GCF_000146605.3 Meleagris gallopavo | reverse complement strand
GCCCCATGCAGTGTAACACGAATAGCTGAGGTGTCATTCTGTGTCCACACATCTCACTCTTGGATGTCGCTGCTGTAAGAGCTGCCAAGAACACCTCAAGGTTGCACATGAAATTGTTTGGGTTTGTCTGTATAGGAGAAACTAAAGAAGCTCACTGATACAGACTGTGACTTGCGGGAGGGTGATGAGTGTGCCAGGCACCAAACCATCAGCCTCTTTAAAATAATGAACAGCTGTTCACATTTTCATGAATGTGGGGGGGGTAAAGGTGCTAACTGTCCTTAAGGTTCAGGCAATTTCCATTTGTGGACTAAATTCTCCCTTAGGAAGAAGGTTTGGATATGAAGAGCATCCAGCCTTGCAGTCCAGGTCACTTTAAATCAGGTGGCTTTCCTTAGGTTCCTGTTTCAGAAAGTCTGAGCAGATGAGTTTCCTTCCACGTGTCGTGAGCACTACACTCATCCTCTTGGACGTGAGAGTAGAATTA
>NW_011098993.1:0-385 GCF_000146605.3 Meleagris gallopavo | reverse complement strand
TCTGCACAGCTCCATGCACAAGCTGGTCAATGAGCTGCAAACCAAATACTGGCATCTGGCCCATGGGGTCAAGGAGCAGGTGTGAAGCCACCATCTGATGCTATAAACAAAGGAGCTGTAAAAGTGCAGAGTGGTTGAGGTGGGATCTGTAAATCTTATTCTCGAAGTCAGAAAGAAAAGAAGCTTGGATCACAATCTATCACACTTATCTTTAAAGGACTAGGGCACTCTTGCAACAGAAGACCTGCACAGAGGCACCAAATGTACAAAGCCTGCAACACAGAGATAATGTCTTTCTTCATGTACTGTTCTAAATCATCTAGGATGCTGCCTATTGCTGTAGCTGTGACAAAGCGTGTAGAATCAGATGGGTTTTTTAGCACAC
>NW_011098992.1:0-480 GCF_000146605.3 Meleagris gallopavo | reverse complement strand
GAAAAGGAGAAAATGTAATTTCTTCAGTCTGCATATAACATCTTCATAAATTCTATATGGGATGATTTATCACTGGTTGAAAAAGCAGAAGTTTTTCTACCCTTACCAGTATGGGTTTCCTGCATGAATGGTTACTAAACTGTTCATGTTGCTGTAAAGTAGTCACATGCAGAATTTCTTCTTTCTTGTGAGCATCAAAAGTTGACTTTCTGACTGCACAGCAGACTTGCCTCTTACATGAGCATAATTTTGTGATGAAATTACTGAAGTCAGCAACTAATTTCATTGCTGCCTCAGACCTATTTTAAATGAGCAGGTATATTCATCAATCATATCCTCGCTTCTTCTAGTACTGGCCTAATCAATACTTGAAAGAGCTATTAAAACACTTTCCAATTACAAACAACAGAAAGAGAAACTGTGGGTTGACAAAACAGTAGAATGCAGAGGGAATTCTAGGGGCAGACATCAAAGTTTGGT
>NW_011098991.1:0-527 GCF_000146605.3 Meleagris gallopavo | reverse complement strand
CAAGGATTCTATTGATCCCTCATCTGCATTTAGCAGCACAGCTTTTTCACTCAGCTAAAAGCACAAACTATTCTCCCCTGTGAAAGCAATGGAGGCTAACTGTGCTCTGAAGTAAGCATTAGGGAAACCCATCTCTTACCACATACAACAACGTACCAAACCTTTTGTTCCTTGGTATCTGAGATGAATCAGAGCACAGGCAAACCATAAACAAAACCTGTAAAGTAAAGCAACGTTTCTTTATTTGTTCATTAAAACACTTACGTGTCTCTTATTTAATTAGATTAAGATGTCAGATAAAGAAAAACCTTTGTCATTTAAACATCTGAGAACACAGACCACCAAATACTCAGCTACAACTGGTAAGAAGCACTAAATTTGAGAAAATACGTTTGCAGGATTTTCTTTCAGAGGATATTTTCTAATGTTTCTCTACCAGTAAAAATGAAGCAACTCAAACAAACAAAAAGGCAGAATGGTCTACATTGTAGGAAGTTTGACTAAATTCACACAGGCCATAATAACTG
>NW_011098990.1:0-394 GCF_000146605.3 Meleagris gallopavo | reverse complement strand
GTCCTCTCTTTAGGTACACAGAGAGCATTGCTAGCTTTGGATGCTACAACACAGCAGAGACAGTTCCTATCTGTGGGTACCACCCTGCTCCAAGGAGCTGGACCAGCCCTCACAACACACACAGAAGCTCCCAACAGCCACTTGCTCTTCCTAGACACATTTTTGTAGGTACTTTGGAAGGAAACCATTAAGACCAGGGAGCATCCTTTGCAAACCAATGCTGTGGTCCACACTCAGCTGTGTCCTGAAGGATTTTTCAAGAGCAGTGATGTGCAGCACCTAATGTGGTAATGGGAACTTGGTGAGATGAAAGCAAACTATCAGGAAAATGGCATCTCACTCATTCCACTCCAATTAGACTCAGAAATCAGCTTGAATGCTGGAAATGAATCAC
>NW_011098989.1:0-477 GCF_000146605.3 Meleagris gallopavo | reverse complement strand
CAGCAGCCACAGATAGTGGAATCTCCGACTCAGCCCCAGATTCAGGTGAAGATCCAGCCCCAAAGCGTCCCCCTGACTTCTGCTCCGCTTCCAGCTCCGCTTCAGCAGCAGGTGCCACCAGCAATCCATGTACAAGGACAGACACCAAACCAAGTGTCACAGCCGCAAGCTACAATACAGCAACAGGTATGTGGACGTCGTTGAGATGAGAACAAATCTGTATTTGTGCTCAGTGTGGTGCAAGAACATTGTCTCCTTGAAAATACGTGTGAAATATGGGTATTTTAAAATTAATGCATCTATGGGTAGCCTGCAAACAAGAAATCTTTCCTTACACAAATGCAGGTGTGAATTTTTTTTTACAGAATTAAAGTCTTTGTTACATGTCGCTGAAATGTAGACTTAGACAGTGATGAATACCAAACTCATTGCTAACAGATGCATTTCTTGGGCAGGCTGTGACTCTGACACGACCAT
>NW_011098988.1:0-450 GCF_000146605.3 Meleagris gallopavo | reverse complement strand
AATGGGTGGATGTCACCTACTCCTTTATCTGATCTAAGCAAAAGTTAAAGCTTAGTTTCTTCTTTTTCCTTACTAGGTACTTTTATAGGCTGATCACAAGAGTTTCAAACCCAGAAGGAGTTGTTGGTGTTATAAATGAACACTCTGATTGAAAACTGAAGCGAGGCAAAGTCAGGTTAGAAGTGAATGCAGCTGTAGAGGTGAGGTATCTGGCCACTGGCACAGCTTCTTACATTCTGATGCCCTCTTCAGAGAGAATGAAATGTAGAAGTGTGTTACTCCCAACCTATAAGAATTAAGATAGGAATAATTTATTTTACATAGTGCCTCATGCAGTATGCGTTTTTTTTTTTTGTAAATCAAAGCATCTGTTTGGACCTCAATACATACTGGGTCCAGAAAGCTGATTCTTTTGTTTCTTTTTTTACCCTAGTCTTTCTGGTTATCATT
>NW_011098987.1:0-391 GCF_000146605.3 Meleagris gallopavo | reverse complement strand
TTTATAAAGTTAAAAATATCCATAGTTAAGAAGTTACAACAAGAAAAATAAAAAAAACTAGTTAAAAAAAAAAGAAAAAAGTATATTTCCTAGGCAGCATGAAAATGAAGGCTAATCAGCACCCAGTATCTGATGAGCCTAAGTCCTTTTAATTTAATGCTACCCCTTCCTAAACAACGTAAGGTTTATTGGAAGAGAGGTGGTTAAAACGTGTTTATTTTCATGAATGGTTGTTGACCCTCAATTCCAACATGCTCTTGTCACAATTCTCTTGAACATTAATCTCAGCAGTAACTCCTCAATTCATGTATCCATTCTTCTATTGGCACTTCAATTAATTCCTCTAAAATGTTGGCACACATGAAAATACTACCTGCTTGTTGATGTCAGC
>NW_011098986.1:0-1576 GCF_000146605.3 Meleagris gallopavo | reverse complement strand
TCATCTGATCCTGCCCAGCTGTCTAAAAACACAACACCCTGCATGCATCCAGGGACCGCTTTGTCAGCGACTGTGAACTCATCTCCATCCAGCACCGGGATGGATCGAACAAACCGAAGCAGTATTTTATTGCCGAAGCATAAAACATGAGGATAAACAAGCACCAAAGTGCTACTGATCATTACAACCAGATGGGAGCCCATTTACTGCCTCCAACAGCGAGGTGCCACCGCTGCGCTGCCGAATCCCCATTGAAATAGGAAACCCAAGGCACCATCTGGGAGGTGCGGCTACACGTAGCCCTGGAATTTGGGGCTGGATTGAGCTGTGTTGTCCCTCCTTCCACAACCCCGGGGACAGTCAAGGAGTCTCACTTGTACCAGCACAGTCACTTCTGTATGGTTGGCTGGCCTGCCCAGTTCCAGCGTACAGGGAATTGGGATGGGGAGAATCACAGCCACGTTGCCCACACCACTGCATTTCAACAGGATTTTTCTCAGCCCACATCAGAGAACCACTACACATTCTGGTCACCCCTGCATATTTCAGGGTGGATCATCCAAAGCAACCCAAGTCTTACCTTATTTCCTCACTGTCTGCACGAGAAGCTAAGGACTGTGATGGGAAGAAGCCAGGGGTTGTTCTCTCTCCTTTTTAATAAACGTGCCTGCTACAGATGAATGCACCTCCAGCTTCTGCCCCAAGCACAGTGAGAGCATTCTTAAAGTCTGGGGAGGACTGGAAACTGGCCTTCAGAAATAGCTCAGCCTCTCATCTGGACTTTGCACCTTTGTCCCCATCCTCCTGCAGCCCCTGGGCAGCCACAGCCAGGCACTGCGTGGGGCTGCAGGTAGTGAGGGAGATGCAATGGGGAGGAGATGCAAATGGTGCAGGAGACTGCTGGAAAAGCAGAGAGACAGATGGATGTTTTTACACTTCAAAGGCAACAGGGCCCTGTGAGGCTTTCAGGAATATGCACAGATCGATAGACTCCTTTTAAACCCGGAGCACATTTGCTCAAGTGTGAGGCAATTAGTCCCCGAGGATGCAGGCAGGGCAGGCCCATTAACAGACATATGGGCAGGATGAAGTGAAGGTAGGAAACACTCGGGCTGGAGGCTCCCCTTGGCTGCACCCCCGGAGCAGCAGCCAAACCAGCTGGTGTGGGCAGGAGGGCCACTCTCTGCAGGGCACTGCCTCTACCCTATAACCTCGGGAGGGTAGAAGTGTGTCTGCAGGGCTGGTGCACAGCCTGGGCACTGGGGCCTCAGGCTTGTCTCTTTTAGTGACACTACAGTCATTCATCCTGCCCCTAAGGGCTGTATGGCAGGCACATCAGCATCACTCAGCACCATGTTGAGAATACCCCTATGGCTGTAGATGCCTCTGCTGCTCAGCTGCCTGTTGTTCTTACTCCCTTGAGCCTTACAGCTGGGGATGCCCCAAAGTGCAGACTAACATCTACTGAGTCTGCAGCAGTTCTCATTCCACCCTCACTTGAATGCTGCTGGCTGGCTGAGCTACCCTGAACACCTCACCCTCCACAGAGCCCCTTCCAGACGGGGAGGCAGAGCCA
>NW_011098985.1:0-374 GCF_000146605.3 Meleagris gallopavo | reverse complement strand
ATTTCAGATAATGTGATCTAATTGGATGTTCCACTGAACAGCAGGTTATACTTGTCTAACTTTCATAGACCAGAACTACATTATAAGGAGTGAAAAATGTCAGCTAGTTAAGACTGCTGGGATGCTAGTGCTAGGATGAAGCCCACCCTGGGGAAAAGAGTCCCTTTGCATTGTTTAAGCCCAGTTCTTAACAATGAGAAATGAGAGCTCGTATGCTTCTTCTGAAGACAACTGGAGCCATCTATTTTAGAAAGCACTTTCCAGTGGTTTTAGTGAAATCAGCACGATCACCCTAGGAATGATACCTAATATATAAACACTAAGAACTGCTCCATTTTTAAACCAAATAATCTGGCCCTTCATTTCCAATATGA
>NW_011098984.1:0-467 GCF_000146605.3 Meleagris gallopavo | reverse complement strand
TATTTGTGCTGATAATTTCCTAGACCACTCCATCCAGTTGGATGTCATCCTCCCTAATTTTTACATTTTCAGTGTTGTTCCTGCAGGCCTGCCTTTACCAGTAAGACTCCATGCCAGTGTTCTTGATTTTATTTGCATATAACCACGACTGTGTTTTCCCATTGACAGCTCAGATTAGAGCATGGCACGGCTTGTGCTGGCAAAAGTAAGCTTGTCTTTAAGAGTTGTCTCTTATCTGACACTTGCACATCTATGGAGTCAATTCTGCTGGTGTTTTCATACAGGAAAAATTAACAAGTATAAGAAGGTTTCCTTAGCATGCATACAAAGGTGTAAAATGCAATTGAATTATCACAATTTAACATGAACTGTTGTGGCTCAGCAGTACTTTAGCAACAAAGCTCTTTGTGCTCTCTGATGTGAGGTTATGGCAGGAATTGTTAATGCTATCTGTAATTCTTTCAATG
>NW_011098983.1:0-448 GCF_000146605.3 Meleagris gallopavo | reverse complement strand
AAGCTTTCTTTAAATCATGTCTTCAAAATGCCCTTTAAAACACAGGCCTTTGTTTGCACAGAAATGCTAGCAAAGATGACAGTACAAATGCATAATGATGTACCAACTGAACATCTTAAAAAAAGTATTTTTCAAAGCATGTAGTGCAGACCTGATGAAATGCTCACTGAAACTGATGAAGGGTTTCTCCTGACATTTGAAGAATCCAACATTTTCCTGTAGGAGTACATTTTTTTTTCATGTTAGAGTATCTCAGCAGTAAACTAGGGTCCTATGAAGTTACGTGCTGGGCACACAGAAAGCCATCAGGAATTTTCTGCTTGTGCCTTGAAGACCTCTCTCCATTGGTACGCACTGAAGTCTTGCTGCGTTGCTGTCATTTCTGTTCCACTTCATCAGGGGTTGCAAAGCCCTTCCTTATGCAGATGTGTACATTGGAGATGGGACT
>NW_011098982.1:0-502 GCF_000146605.3 Meleagris gallopavo | reverse complement strand
GTCACTGGAAACACTGGTAGCCATGGGGTGAGGGGGATGCAGGACCCCATCCATCCTCATGGGTCCCACCTTGGCTGGGGCAGCACCTCGTTGCTCCCGGTGCTGTGGCCCTTTGCATGACAGTCACTCTCGCCTCTCCCTTTTTATTCTGATTAGCAGCTAAAACTCACAGATACGTCTGGCAGGACAATGCCTTTGACAGCAAAGGGAATATTAGGGTCAAGCTTTATTAAGAAAGAAGCTATTGAAATGACATACTCAAACATATTGCTATTAGGGACTTGAAGAGTATTTGCCTCATTAATGTAAAAGGTAGCTAGCAATCTTCTTGATCAACAGTGGCAATTTATTTTAAAGTGTCCATTTTCTGGATGTCAGAGGAAGACTTTTATTTATCATCTTATTTTCAATTTCCACAAAGAACACTTCACTCACGCGCTGCACAGATTTTTTTGCAGACAATAACCGATTATAAAACTGTGCTCCCCCCCCAGCGTCCCCC
>NW_011098981.1:0-474 GCF_000146605.3 Meleagris gallopavo | reverse complement strand
CTCCCCCCAAACATAAATTGTGTACTTGAAACTACTAAAGTTGGCTGAAAATAATGATAACTGACAGATGCTGGGTTAAATAGGCCACAGTCTTTCCCTCAGGCCTAATTTAGACCGGATATCAAAATGATATAAAATATCATTGCTTGCCTTCATTCCATCAGGACATCTGCAGACAGACTGCTGTTAACTCTTTCCTAGGAGTGTTGACATTGTGCCAGCACTTGGACAAAAAAAAAATGTGTTTTATCTGATCTCTTCCTGCTCTAAAACACTGCTGGAGCTCAGGTGCTCCCCAGCGAAGACTCAGAGGTTCAGTGCTCAGCTCAGCACCAGGTAGTGGAGAAGGCACTCAAGTGCCGTGCAGCGAGTGATGGGTCAGATGCCAACAAGAGGCCAACAGCAGGAGTGATGCAGACCTTGAGAAGGCTTCCAAAATAACAGAATAAGGGGAAAAGGGGATATTTTACACCC
>NW_011098980.1:0-655 GCF_000146605.3 Meleagris gallopavo | reverse complement strand
TGAGGGATGTGGTTATGTTTACATACTGGTGGTGGGTTGGGGATGGACTTGGCTATCTTAGAGGTCTTTTCCAACCCTAAAGATTCTGTGGTCCTGTGAAAAGGGACATACAGTGACACTGGGCTCGGTCGCTGAGCATCCCATCCTGCTGCTCCCTGCACCAAGTGGGGGGCATGGTGACACAGCAGGGGCTCCTGCAGGAACCCCCACCCCTGAAGTCACAGCATTAACAGAAACAGCAAAAATCAGATGAATGTGAATTCATATTCATAATGGATGTTGCTGTTAAGTCGTATTTTATGCTTTCGGAAAGTTGACTAATTTCTTATTAGATCCTTTGCCAGGAAGCATTTAAATGGTTCTATCCTTAACAAAGCATGAAATAAAACACTCTGTAGCGCGGCCCCGTAATGAGGTACTTAACATGCTTCAGTTTGTAAAGGGCAAATGTGTATTTCAAGGAAACGAATGCTGGCCGGGTTGGGGCAGAGCAGTGAGGGCTGCAAGAAGGAGAAATGACCAGCCATGTTAACTCAGATTGCCATGGCCAAACCAGCCCTGTGTGTCCATAGGTGCAGGAATGAGCTCTGCCCTAGGCCGGATAGGCTGATGGCTGCCTGCTTGGCAGCAAATCCTTATTGCCCTTGTAAGGCCT
>NW_011098979.1:0-336 GCF_000146605.3 Meleagris gallopavo | reverse complement strand
TTATCCTATTCCTATTTCCTTTAGAGTATTTTTATGTATGCGCCTGTTATTTCATAATACAGAAAGCTTCTGTGAAACACAGAAGAAACTTAAGTCTGATTAAATTTTTATATTCGGTGTATATGGAATAGCCCTTGAGATATCCTGTCTATCAATTCATGCTACTGCTAGTGTGGTTTCTCACTCTGACACTAACGGCGTCACTGCAGCTGGACTCAGCAAGAGCTATTCTGGCGTCACTTGATTTCCTTACAGTTTTCATGGCTGTTTATTGCAAAATGGAAGCATCACCAAACTGGCAGAGCACAGTACCATCCTATCTGCAGCCCTGACCTG
>NW_011098978.1:0-420 GCF_000146605.3 Meleagris gallopavo | reverse complement strand
TTCTTCATGGCTCCTTAAAAATCAAGTTTAAGACACTGACAGAGAGGGAAAAGTTTTCAAGACAAAAGTAGGATGTTTCCATGGGAGGCTTTTAAAATATTTACAGTTAGTGCTTGGAGAATGTATTTCTTTATATTTACTTTACCTTTCTCTCTACTATTAGAATCTTTCTTCCCTTGTCCTTATTCTCCAATCAGGGAGGTAGGGTAGTTGTGAGGAGTGAAAGCAAAGGACATCAGCAGTAAGTACAGCAGCTCTTAGTGATGAGATCTAGAAGTGTGGAATTTGGTCAAGATGAAGTTGTTCAGAGATTATGGTTTGTCACCTGCAAGCCCATCTGTGACCTGATTTCAGGGATTGTATTAGCTTAGTAAACGTGACAGATAGGGCTGAAGAATGGCAGAGAGTGGGGATAACTTT
>NW_011098977.1:0-503 GCF_000146605.3 Meleagris gallopavo | reverse complement strand
CAGTCCACAGGATGCTGCCTTGGAGAAACACATCATCGATGGTGGTTGAGACGCAAATGCAAAACATTTTCACATAATGCATAATTTTTAGATATTCAAATTTTAGGGTTCCAAATTAAAAAAATAACTTTGTGCTTTTGGTAATTTGTCATTAATGGCTCTGAGATGGATGTGCTGACTCCAGAGAAATGCCCAAGCTTTAGCTTATTTGCCAGAAGGTACCATAACAGTGTCAACCACATAAACTGTATCCTTCACGCTGTACAGACCTTAAAGTTTTGACTGGTATTTCAAAAAACAGTAATCCATTTAAAAATTGCATTCAAATTTTTAATTGCAGAAAACCTTAATCAGGATTTTTTCAGTATAAAACAGTTGTAAAATTTATCAAGAAGATATTATGAGATTAAGTCCTCTATTATTTCCCTCAAGTGGTTACTGTTTGTATAAGATGCATACCTGTATACTTTTCTTGTTGCTTCCTACGTTGCCAGGCACGTTTT
>NW_011098976.1:0-462 GCF_000146605.3 Meleagris gallopavo | reverse complement strand
AAAATAACATAAGCTAAAGATAAGAGACTGGCACAGTGTGAATCCCCCTAATACAGTTTTAGAATGCTTCGTAAGTCTAACGGATAGTAAAGGACTTTTTGTATAGCTTTAGGAGAATTCCTCAACTGCTAACTTGCCTTTGTAACTAAACTTTTAATTGATTACTTTTTGCTTTTTGATGCCAAAGTCTAAATTCTAACATTTTTGCTTACCGACTTTCAGATGCCTTATTTTCATCCTATAACAAGAATTCAAATTTACCGTGAAAATAACAAAGTTATCCCCACTCTCTGCCATTCTTCAGCCCTATCTGTCACGTTTACTAAGCTATTACAATCCCTGAAATCAGGTCACAGATGGGCTTGCAGGTGACAAACCATAATCTCTGAACAACTTCATTTTGACCAAATTCCACACTTCTAGACCTCATCACTAAGAGCTGCTGTACTTACTGCTGATGTC
>NW_011098975.1:0-331 GCF_000146605.3 Meleagris gallopavo | reverse complement strand
ACCCCAGACTTGTCAGCTAAAAACATTCTTTCAAATTGCCTTTTCAGCTAGAAGTGTAAACAAAAATAATGAGTTTAACTAATAAATTCTTACTAAACAATATTAGCAATGAACTGTTATGGACTGAATCCAATATAAACGGCAAGGTTATTTCTATTTCAATTTTCACAGAACCATGTATTTTCTGTAGTTCGAAAAATATACTTCCTTTAAACACTAGAGGAATCAGTGACATTAAAATCATAAGTCTCCTATCCAGGTTCTGCAAAGGCTGCTAAAAGTTAATGATGAAATATAGCTGCCTCTCCAGTAGGCCTGACAGATAATCATT
>NW_011098974.1:0-429 GCF_000146605.3 Meleagris gallopavo | reverse complement strand
CTTGGTCCCCAAATCCAATGTTAAAGCTGATTTCCACTGAATTTTACCATTGAGTCATCAAAGAAAATGATAACAACTTATTCTCAAAGCAGAAGAGTGTTCCACATCCAGCTGAGGAGTATTGATAATTTGTTTTGGAAGGAGATGAAAATACTACCTGCACTGTGAGGCTTTGCACTGCAGGATACCCAGCAGTACATGCATTCATTCCCAAGAGACAGCCAAAAACTCCTCTGTTCCTACTGAAGTCGGTGTTGTCTTTTAAAGGTGACGGGGGGCTTTAGCTAGCTAACAGTCTTGCTGCTTCAATCAAAACTCTGTATTTGTGTCCATGCGTTCTGCCCTTCCTGCTTGTTTGTACTGAAGCATCTCTTGAACCTCAGGAAGAGCCCCAGTGTAACTAAGGATATATTTTCTCCTTTATCCCAT
>NW_011098973.1:0-419 GCF_000146605.3 Meleagris gallopavo | reverse complement strand
TTCTCCTTTCAAGTTTCTGAGGACCCATTTCTGTAATGGTATCTATAGAATAAGAGCTATTCTGTATGTTCTGTCTACCTTTTGATATATCTTATTTAATCAATTTATTTTTATGAAGAAGAGCTTATTCCTGATTGTTGTCACATACACCTTCTCGTTAGTTATTAGGTCAAATCCTAAAACCATACTTTGAAAATACTTGACACAAAGAACATCATCTTAAGGTGCACAGACACTTCGTTTTTTCAGTACAGAGCTCTACCATTCACGATCTATAGCTGTTAATATTTAAGCTATAGTCTATAAGCTATATATAGTCAAGTGTAAATGCATTTCATCTTATTTCTAGAACAACTATCCTTAAACATTTTTCTTATTTATCCATACATAGCTTTATATGAATATGTATATATATTTAG
>NW_011098972.1:0-446 GCF_000146605.3 Meleagris gallopavo | reverse complement strand
ACAACTTCTGAATACCTTAAATGAATTATCTGAAAGATGGGCCAAGTACTTTAGTATTGTAAAATAAAGTAACTAATGGTGTGTGCAGCCTCATTCAGAGCTTTGCTGTCACTCACTGATCTGTGAACAAAAAGCCCTGAAATAAATGCTCCAAAAGAAAGCTGTAGCTCCAGCCAAATCATACAAGGGCAGTGCTCTTAGCTTTGTTCTTATCTCTGCTTATGGAAACCAGGTTTCTTTATGAAGAAATTAAATCTGTTCTGTTCTCTGCATCATTATTTTGTTATAAAAATACAGTTTTATTGAAACAAGGAGTATCTTAATGTAAAAGTCCACTTAGAATAAACATCAACCTTCAGTCTCGGCAGCAGCTTCTTTGAATTTACTCTGGCTACCTGTTAATCTCTTCTCAAATTCTTCTTCACTAATTTTCCCCTTTTTTAATC
>NW_011098971.1:0-418 GCF_000146605.3 Meleagris gallopavo | reverse complement strand
GGGGGATGTCTGGAGCTGCCTTGTGTTTGTGAGGCCCCACCACATAGGGCTGCTTTGCTCCCTTGGAGCAGTTGTATCCCACCTCCCACGGACAGAGGTGTGGCCATGTAGTTCTGAGGGGCTCTGTGCAGAGCTGGTGGGGATTCTGAGGCTGGGCTGTACACGGCGTGCTGTAATCTGCTTTTTCTGAAGGGTGGTGTTTGAAATCATGGTGCTTTTGAGCAGTGGGGAGAACAAAAGAAAGGCAGAATGGGGCATGGTGGGGAATGCTCTCGTGCGGCAGCAGTAGTACCTAAGGAGAGGCTGAGGTGGGAGACAGCGTGGATCACAGCATCTTTTGTGACAGTGGTTTTGGCTGCAGTGACTCAGTGTCTGAATACTTCTGCCCTTTCATTATTCAGAATGAGGCACATTAGTG
>NW_011098970.1:0-393 GCF_000146605.3 Meleagris gallopavo | reverse complement strand
AATACATACAGTTTCTGGGGAAGCTGCAGATCTGACTAAAGTTTCTCTTGCTGGTAACAGTAGTATTTTATGCTCTGAAGCATAGCAGTCAGTATGGGGAAACGGACTAATTCCATGACATTCTTTCAGCCTGGAGTAAGAATAGGAGAGAAAGTCAGCATACCTCATTTCTTCCCACTGCTCAGAAGACTCTGTCCATTGCTGGATACAGAAAATGGAAGACCAGATGAGGCTTTCACATGTGGTTTAGCATCTCCTCTCTGACATGTTAGCATACCTGCCATTGAGGAAAATTCAGTGGTATATACTAGGAAGACTAATAATTTTATTCAGCAAAGCCCTAATCCTGATTCTTAATAATTAGTGAATGGATCGAGAGTTGAAAGCTCAGGG
>NW_011098969.1:0-469 GCF_000146605.3 Meleagris gallopavo | reverse complement strand
AAGGCAGAGCTGGAAAATATTTTGAAATCAGCTTTGAGAAAAAGCCCTAAACTTGCCTTCCCAGTGACTTGCTCAGCTGCTACATTTATGCTCTTAACAAAAATACGGATCAGTATCAGGCTTAAGAACAATTGGACAAGGCACTCCATGACTCAGAGCACAAATAACAGCCTTTCTCCTGGGGGGCTTGGCTCTGGAGAAGTGTGCGTGAGTGTAGCTACACCAATGTCACTGTGCAATCACAAGCCCCTGTGTATAATCAATAGATATACAGATGGTATAGTATATTCAGGAGCTTGGCTGATGTAATTGTTATATTGGAGTAAGGAAAGAAAGACACTTACCCTATCTTGGGCTCACGAAATAGACTCTGATGGAGTAGATCTCCAGAGAGATCCTTCCCTACTGGCAGCCAGCTCATAAATGGCTCTAGGAGAGGTGCAGCCAGGCTCTACCCCTTCCTGCAGCA
>NW_011098968.1:0-407 GCF_000146605.3 Meleagris gallopavo | reverse complement strand
TAGCCGTCCCCACAAAGGGTTGGCATGCGATGTGCCCAGCCCCACTCCTCGCTGGTTTCTGACATTGTGTTTTAGCCATGCAGAGGTTGTTGTAGGCATGTTCCTGTTCCCTCCCTGTGGTCATGGCTTTGAATGTTCTCACTTTCATGCCCTAGGGCACTGCAGAAGTAGACATCACAGCTACGCATCCTTGTGTCCCATTCCAGCATCACTGCTGTGGTAGCTCACACATACTAAACAGCCTCATCCTTGGTTTCAACAACAGTAATGGTTAACTTGGTCTTCAAGTTAGATGCATAAACAAAATTGCGGAGGGATGCCTGAGGTTCTCTTCCTGTTACCATACCACACAGTGACAGAGGCACTGCCCAAGATTATCTGCTGGTACCAGCCATAAGCATAGCCAC
>NW_011098967.1:0-309 GCF_000146605.3 Meleagris gallopavo | reverse complement strand
CAATGGGAGGCTGTATTCCCATGTCTGCTTGGTTTTTACTACAATAAAATTTTTAGTCTTCTTCACCCCAAGCCTCCTCTTGCCTTGCATTTCCATGCAGTGTCACTAGGTATGCTGAGGGGCACGGGGTGCTCCCAGCTCTACTTCTCAAAGTACACCCGCAGGCAGGAACCTCCCACCATACCCTCTGTTTGCTCCTCACCAACTCTTCTTATGGTCACAATCCTATTCCCTAGAAGAAACCCACATTTACTCATCTATGGGGTGTTTGTGGCACAACTATACAGGTGCATGCAGCACTCTGCTTCC
>NW_011098966.1:0-336 GCF_000146605.3 Meleagris gallopavo | reverse complement strand
TGTAAGAGCCTTGCAAGGTGGGGGGGGAGGGAAGGGAAGAGGGAGGAATGAGGGAATGAGTATTTCCTTTGGGGATATAAACTAGCACAAAGGGGTGTGGGAGCAGGGGCACTGGCTGTTAATACCAAATCATGCTTACTGTGCCAAGCAACTCCTCAGGCTTCAAATCAGGAAAAGGGGGATGGCAAAACCCTCATCTTTCATAAGGAAAAATAGCCAGTGAATAGCTGTGATTTGTCTTGCTCTTAACCTCCAAAATATTTTCCCTGAGTTCTGTGAAATCAGTCATTTTTTTGAAGTTATTTAAGGGGGGGTGGAAAAAAGGAATAATGACAA
>NW_011098965.1:0-511 GCF_000146605.3 Meleagris gallopavo | reverse complement strand
TACGTGAATCGATATTTACATGACAATGTATTATCCACAGCCAATCAGTTTTGATGTAGGTGTTGATTTGCTGTCATCTAGCACATTATGTTGCAAAGTGACTGTGCAGAAATAATTGTTTCACTGCCATAGTTTCCTGGAACTTGAGGAGGAGCAGACTGCTGTGTAGAGCGGCTGCAGGAGGGGTTCTTGCAAAGGCAAAGACACCGGCTTCGTAATCAAGTGGTCCATGCAGGTCCCTGAGGAAAGCAGAGTTAAGATTTACAGCTAAGGTAACGTCACACGTTTACAGAGCAGCACCACAAATAACTTCACCGTGTGTTTGTAGTAATTTTATTTACAAGTTACCACACGACACCTGTAGTACTACAGTTTTTATAACACCATTAGAAGTAAAATAAGTAACATCTAGAATAGGAGGCAGCAGAGAAAAATGTGCACAGAGAATGCAGAAAAGCTAATCAGTTATAATTAAAAGTAGGAATCGTTCTACACACTTTGAAAGCAAGGA
>NW_011098964.1:0-489 GCF_000146605.3 Meleagris gallopavo | reverse complement strand
CATTTCTGGGAGGGAACGATTTCTATACGAGTTCTGTACTGTAACTGCCTGTTCCGGCTCTCTCCAAGTGCACCAGAAGCTCTGAGAGGGGCGACCAGAGCTCGGAGCGGTGCTGGCGCTGCTCGAGCGCCGGAGGAAACGCAGCAGCGGCACCCCTGCAGCCGGGCAGATGCGCGCAGTGCGGCGCCGGCTCCACCTCGCGGCCGAACAGACTCGTGTCGATTGACGTATTGCAATTCGACAGCCGAATCTTCTTGCTAAAATTCTTACCTAAATATTGATAAACAAATGCGTGAATTTCCTCCATACATTTTACAACAAACGGCTTGAAGTCCCCTACTCATAACACAGACACAAAAGTTCACACTGTAGTTACAGCACAACCACGCATCTTCTGCAGGGAGTGCTTCGCTTTTAGCAGTTTCAGTGTTGGCAGTAGGAAGGCAGTGACCTGACTGGGTATGCTGGATGTGCTGCTCTGCTATATAC
>NW_011098963.1:0-342 GCF_000146605.3 Meleagris gallopavo | reverse complement strand
CGGGAACTCACTTTAAAAATATTGAAAACTTAATACACCTTTAAAGGAACAAAGTAGGACATCCATCTATGTTTGTCAACATTCACTTGGACTTTTAAGTTGTTGAATTTAATCCTTGCAATCAAGACAGGTGGAATTTTTCTAAAAAAGATGCAATAAATGTAAAGTGGGACTTCCATGAAACAATATGATTCCAGAAGGTAAAAATTTAAGCAAAGTATTATAACCATGAAGAAATACTCCAATCACCTCCTTCCTAGTCCCTCCTATTAACACACTAGTAAAAAATTCAAAATGAGGAAATTATTTCCTGAACCACTTGGAGGTCTTTGGGTCCACAAA
>NW_011098962.1:0-444 GCF_000146605.3 Meleagris gallopavo | reverse complement strand
GAAACTGTCAAAGAGCCAAGCAGGCCTCAGTCCAGTTCCCTGAGATAAGCTGTAAGAGCATTGTCATTTGCAGGGGTCCCATACATTCAGAACTGGGCATATTCTAGTGAAAATAATCAAATCCTGGACAAAAATTCTGGACTTTTCATACTTTTTTTGGTGGATTTTACATCCGCCAGCTTCAAGAAGCAGAGGTGGCCCTACAGAGACACTGGAGGAGCTAAGGAAGTTTGGTCAGAGATGGCAGCAAGCAAGTTACTTCTGCACATGCAGTACAGCTGTATCTAACGGCACGGAACACTGACCTGGAGAATCCCAAGGAGCTTTCTACACCCTCCCAAGAAGCCTTAGAATGCTGCACATCTTTGCTTTCCCAACCACCCCTAAGTTTAGCCCAAGTCCTATCCCTTGAAATGCTTGGACACAAGACAAGAAAATGGGGAC
>NW_011098961.1:0-369 GCF_000146605.3 Meleagris gallopavo | reverse complement strand
ACTAGCACGCAGGCTCGTACTGTTATATCCACTGATACCTTCTGCTCTTGGCCTCCTGAATTCATGATGAGTAGAAGCATCCTTTGTGGCATTTCTTCTTTGAAATGACCGAGGGCTCAGCCAGCTGTTACCCTGAGCACCTGCACTGTCTTTTCTGGTGAGCAGAAAAAAAAGTCATTCTAGTAACCACCACCTGTTTGGTTTTGCTGATTAGCAACACCTGCTCGTCTCATTCCTCTTCCCCAAGGTCACTGACTTCTAATCTACAGATTGTGTTATACCTCCAGAACCATCGCTCCTGATACCTGCTGGCTTCCTGAGCTCATCATTTCCAAGTCCTTTCTATGCACAACACTGTCTTATCCTTTT
>NW_011098960.1:0-317 GCF_000146605.3 Meleagris gallopavo | reverse complement strand
GTTTTCAGTGGAATCTCTGTGTCCTGGTATCAGCGAGGATCAGAGCCCGGCTGCTGCAGTCCAAATGACAGGGGGGAGGTAGCCTTGAAGTGCAAGCAGCAGTAAAGGAGTAGCGAGACTAAAGTGTCAGATTTTGTAAAGATTTCTGCTACAGTTCAAAGTCAGTTCCTTTTCTTCCCCTGTGCTAATAGTTTGAAATTTGGATCAATTGATGTTTCCCAATCCGGCTTCTGCAGGCAATCCATTTTGTATGTTTGACATTTAAGATGTGAGTTGTCTCTAACGTGAAGATTTAAATGAGGATGGTTATTTTGACA
>NW_011098959.1:0-474 GCF_000146605.3 Meleagris gallopavo | reverse complement strand
GGCAGAAACGCATACTCAAAGCAGTATGCTAGACCTGGATCTGGTGGCAGGATGCCCAGTTTATGCAGAACTACCCTGAATTATGCAGAACACTGGGAATTTGGCCAATTTTAGAGGTCAGTATCCTCTGTCCCTAGGAGCAGATGGAGCAGGGGACAGGGACTTTATTCAGCAGTAACCTCCACGTGGCCATGGAGGCTGCTGTCACGTGGTTACCCTCACTCACTTTTGCTCTCACACTTGCACATGCTCCTTCAGCCATATAGCTCCTAAAATGCAAAGAGATATACCTTTGTGACCAAAAGATGGCAGCAAAAAGTATTTAATGTGGATTTTTTGCATCATTTGTGAGTCAGTCACAGGGACAGCACTGAATCCTAAGCCTACATTAGCGAACAAATCAATACTCAGAGCAAGAATGAGCAAAACGTTTCCTCACCCAACTGATATTCTCTGAACAGTTCTGCATCTCTC
>NW_011098958.1:0-432 GCF_000146605.3 Meleagris gallopavo | reverse complement strand
ATATCATGCTATTTAAATAAAAAAATCCTCTGTGGTTCAGCAAAGATTGCATGGAAGTACTACTTTGCAACTGTCAAATAGCTGAGATTCAGGCCCAAAGGTGAAGGAAGTTTTCTGTTCTTGTCTCCATCGGGAGGAAGGCCTGCTTGCCAGGTCTGTGCTGAACAAACCTGCTGGGAACAGAGGCGGTTCTGGGTGAGGAGAACTGGGATTTGCTCTGGAGCACCCTTCCCCACCCAGTCTCATGGAACCCAACCACGTCACAGTGCCCCTACCCATTGGCAGGGACTCATCTCCTCTGCTAGGATCTGGGTCACAACATCATGCCAGCTAGGCTGGAACAGCATCTGTGCCAAGGCTTTTTTGCACTCTTCCAGAAAAGCAGCAGACCCAGGGATGCTAACTGCAGAGCTGTGCAGGAAATACCAGCCT
>NW_011098957.1:0-659 GCF_000146605.3 Meleagris gallopavo | reverse complement strand
GTTTTTGTACATTATTGCCTTTAGATTAGCAGTTACCCTTTAGTCTTAGGAGTGTTGAGTTCTTGGTCAGAAACTGCTTATTTGGCATTTGTATGCAGTTTCCAAAAAGTGTCTGCAGGTGAAAGAAAGTTTGCTGTTTAGAAATCTGCTTTGCTGTCTTTTGTTCTGAAACTTCTTATAAATTATATAGTTGCGGAGTGGAGTGTGGGGCTTACTGGAGTAATTTCTCATGTAAGTCAGCTATTGAAATTCAGTATATTCAAATGAACAGAAAGTGAAGGGGAATGTTTAGTTTGGGTTTTAAAACAAACCAATAAATCTAGAAAGGTCTAGACAGCATTCTGAAAACAATGTGTGCTTGACCCTGGACTGGAAATTTTGGGAATATTTTTGTGAGCCGTGGTGATGATGATGATGTTGTTGTTGTTCCAAGCAAATAATTCAGTTTTAACATTGAAAGGTTATATTCTGTTGTGGGCTTTTTTTGCATGTGTTAATTCAATTGCTGCGAAGTATATTGCTCACTCTACCCTGCTGTCTAGAAATAATAATAATAATAATTTGCCATTACATTGATGCACAATTTATTGGCAAACATGTACAGATGCATTGCATTTTGTTAACACTGCTGTTTAAATAAAGATCCAGAGGCTGAGTTG
>NW_011098956.1:0-466 GCF_000146605.3 Meleagris gallopavo | reverse complement strand
AACAGTGACTGTAGGTTCACCAGCTGAACAACTGATCTAGAACCAAAAACAGACATTTATTCTTAACAACTACCTGAATATAACAATTTCTATAATAATTTTGTTCTATTATCACAGCAAACTCAGGGAAACTCAGGGAGAAGTGAGACATTCAATGGCAGGGGTACAAGAGAAGTAAGGATCATCGAGCTCCTGTGGGTTTCAAAAATTGTAACCCTTTTTTGGGTGGAAGGCAGGGGAGATGGTTCATATTCTACACTATAGAGTATTGCAGTATCTCCTTTTTTGGTTTAAATATGTTCTTTAGCACTACAGAGGCTTCAGTGTGAACACACAATTTATTTTGTATAGAATTTGGACTTGTCTTTTTTCCAGCATCACGTTTCTCAATGACATAACACCTTTTTTTTTTTTGAAATTGAGCTGTAAAAATTATGTTTTGTTTGGAGAACATGTGTTCTTACAA
>NW_011098955.1:0-302 GCF_000146605.3 Meleagris gallopavo | reverse complement strand
TGCCTGCAGTGTGAAGTTACAGTGTAGAGTTCCGTGTCCTCACACTTACAAGCATCTACATTTTTTCCTTGTTACTGCAGTTCTGATCAGTCTGTCTCATTCCGTTTCAATCTTACACTGGACTCATACTAATTGCAATACAGGCTGTGATTAGCTTTTATTTTTGTTCTTTTTCAGTAGCTGATTCCCATGGCCAACATTACTTTTTGCGTTGTATAGTCATCTCTACACTGTGAAAGAGAATAATCTCATTAACAATATTTATCTTCAGATAATTCAAAGAAAATAGTGAGATGCCTTGA
>NW_011098954.1:0-417 GCF_000146605.3 Meleagris gallopavo | reverse complement strand
AACAGCAGCAGCAGAAGAAACTGAAAGTGCCCAGGCCAGAAAAGCCTTTAGTAAGCACTCACTTGAGACACTGGAGGTATGAGTTACAGTATTCTATGCTGAATCATCCTGGGCAGTCAGCACGAGTTTGGACAGAAGGCAGAAGGATGTACCATTTTATATCTCCTGTAAACCCACAGTATTTTTCTCGTTGAAACTACTCAACTTTTTTTGCAAATAGTTTGAGACCTTACTCAATTTTGTTGTTTTCTTTTTTTCAGAAGTCTTCCTATTCACCAAAAACATTCCCTTAACTGTTGAATAGTAGCATATTAAGGATAATTCCTGCTCAACACTTCACTTGCTGATAGTGAGTGCTAAAAACACTGTGTTCTCAGGAGATGTTCCCAGGAAGAAATGGCAAAGCAGGAAAATACT
>NW_011098953.1:0-540 GCF_000146605.3 Meleagris gallopavo | reverse complement strand
ACTCCTTTCTTTCCAGCTTCAAAAATGTTTTCTTTTTGTAATTCCATCTCTCAGTTTTTCAAACATGACTCACAGTGATACAGCTCTGCCTAATCCGAGACTGTCAAATACAACATCTCTCCTCCCTCCCCGATTATTGTTATGGAAAAGGGGCTGCCTCTGAATGTTGTATCTTTGGAACCCATTATGTGAGATTTCTGTCAACTCCTCAAACCTTATTGTTACACCAGAGGTACTAGGGAAGGTAGAAAGTTCAATGCAAATCCAAATTGTCCTAATGAACGCTTCAACAATGGAGAAGTGGAAATCAGCATATGCTTGCTCTATTCCCATTGCAAAGATCTGAAACCCCAACCCCAAACCTCAGCAGGCAGGATCTCCCTTTGCTCTTCCAACATTCTCAGCATGGCAGCATGATAAAGCTGTGTGCTCAGACCGAAAGCTAGTGAGATAGGCTTAGGAATTGCAGGCAAGCAAACTGAAGTTTAACACAAGCAGTCTAAATCAAGCAACACTCAAGTCTAATTGCACAGTTACCCG
>NW_011098952.1:0-447 GCF_000146605.3 Meleagris gallopavo | reverse complement strand
TGAATTGCTTTGAGATTTCCAGCAAGACACGAGGGCTTCCTCCCCTCCCAGCCCACAGGTCAGCAGCCAGGCTCCCACACTGCTGAGCCCTCCCAGGCTGCCGGAGCAGCAGCATCACTCCTCATGTCTTCCTTGCACGCAGTCCTGCAGAGCGCTGCTTTCATCACTGCTGATTTTTGTCCTGCTGATAGCCTACTGTAACCCCAGATCCTTTTCCTGAAGCACTGCCTAGCCTGCTATTTGCCATCTGCAGCAATTCTCGCCCTAAGCTATCACTTGGCCCTTTTATCCTTTTTTCCAGATCACCATTTCAATCTGTCCAGATTATTTTAAGAAGGCACTCCGGTACTTTTTTCCCCATGAATCTGCAGTCCCTCCCGACTTTGTATCACCTGTCAGTTTAACAAACGCATTCTCCATTCCATTAACCAGATTGATAATGAAAAT
>NW_011098951.1:0-441 GCF_000146605.3 Meleagris gallopavo | reverse complement strand
CGAAATAATTGATGAGGATTCTGACCAACTAACTGGATTATTTTGAAAAAAAATTCGGTCACTTTCACCAAAGAGAGAGGGTATGAGTTTTTAGGGTTCCGTTTAAAAGTATGGTTTTTGTACGTACCTATCACACTGCAAATTCTGTTTTTGTGACAAAACTACATTGACACATGTCATATTATGAAAGGCAGGACTGGATTAGAAGAACAGAACTACTAAAATCTGAATTCTGATAGAAGTGTGAGGCAGAGTAATGCCTTCCTGAGTATTTTCATAGGTTTAACACAATCGCAAAAGAAAGATTCAATCTTTCTTTTACTTTTTACTCAACCTTAAGAGAAGGAGGTGTTGACTTTTGACTGCCTGTTGTTTTTTATGCTAGTCTAAAATAGTGAGAGCTAAATATCATAGAAAAGTAACTCCCTCATATCAATAAAA
>NW_011098950.1:0-539 GCF_000146605.3 Meleagris gallopavo | reverse complement strand
CTATCAGCTTTGCCCTGCCCAGGGTTGGGATAAATTATGGTCTTTCTGGATATTCTCAAATGTGTGAGATGAATCAGGATAATTATATTGGTGGGGGGAAATACTAAACAGAAGGAAAAAAATATTTTCTAGCTTATTTTAAATGATACTTTGTATAAACGGGTTTTGGTTAGCATGGACCACAGTTTTCTTGTTCTGAAAGTGCAGCAGTTAGAGGAGATATTAATGTGCACAATGACTTCCCATATAAGTAAATGTGTGTGTAGAGGTGGTGGTGAAACAACAGTTTAAAGCTGTAGTACCACAGATCAATCCAGCAGGCTTGTAGCCATGTCTTCTTTACTAATGGAATAGTCAGTCTGAGGCATCTGACTTGGTTGGAGGAGTTGATGCAGTTTAGTTGCTACATGGTGAGTTTGTTTCTTTTGCTTCCTTTTAAGAGAAAAGGACAAAAAAGTAAAAGCCAACAAAAACCACACCACACAGCTCAGTAGCAGATCTGACAACTACTTATTTTGTGCCTTGAGCAAAATACAGAG
>NW_011098949.1:0-346 GCF_000146605.3 Meleagris gallopavo | reverse complement strand
AGTTGAACATGCTGCAGGAACTGGTGTGTGTGGCCTCCATGGCCTCTGCGCTCCATGAATTCAGATTTGCTCCAGCAGCATCTGCCCCCACAACCTGTCCCCTACAAGAGCATCCCCTTACCCCCTACAGGAGCATCTCCTTGTCCCCTGCAAGCATCTCCTCATCCCCTACAAGAGCATCCCTTTGATCCCAGCGAGGGCAACCCCTCATCCCCTACAAAAAAATAGTCATCCCCAACAAGAGTATCCCTTCATCCCCTTAAAGCACATCCCTTTGTCCCCAACATGAGCATCCCCTTCCCACTCACTCTGAGCCAGGCTGAAGGTGCTCCTGGAAAAGTACAGG
>NW_011098948.1:0-484 GCF_000146605.3 Meleagris gallopavo | reverse complement strand
GGTGACAGCTGCCCTGCAGTGGGTGGGCACTGCTTTGCAGCCCCTTCTCAGCACTTTGCTGCTGCACCCCCTGTCCATTAGGTAAGAGCTCATCAAACACCTCTCTGAAATGGTCCTGTGCCAGTCAGAGATTATCTTTAATTATATTGTTAGTGGGGATGGAAAGCAATGGAAACTTCTTGTTTGGGCATCCTTAATTATCTACAGTTCTGTGAGTGAACGTGGTGATCTGTTGGAGTTGGAGTGGATGATCTTAGAGGTCCTTTCCAACACTAATGATTCTCTGGTGTGGCTGTGGCTTGGTTTTTCCTTCTTTACTCTCCAGGATGCAGACCTCAGACCTGTCCAGTTGGAGAAGTTCTGTGTGATGCTGATTCCTTGTGCAGGAGGTACTAAAGACACATTGTTCATTTTCAGTGAAAATAATTGATATTTCGTGCACAGAACTGGTGAGATTGCTGAGCGCTAGCGGCTGGCTTGGTTT
>NW_011098947.1:0-365 GCF_000146605.3 Meleagris gallopavo | reverse complement strand
GCTGCGGGGCTGCAGGCCGTGTCTGGATGGCTGCGGTGGGTCGGGTGGAGCTGAGGAAGGGAAAGTGGGAGCAGAATGCAGAGCACAGTGCTCAGTGCAGCTGGCGGGGCCTGCATGCAAGTACGCTGCTGGTTTCGGGCAGCACGTGAAGCTTGCTGCATTCTGATCCCTGCTTGCTTGTGTACAACTACAGAGCGAGGCAGGTAATGGGCACTACGCTAATAGGAACACACAGGGATATTGGTTATCAAAGAGAAATGTTGGCATTTTGTAGTAGGCTGAACACAATTTGGCCAGAAGATCTGGTGCTGGGAACCATCTTCATGACGGCAGAGCGTGCTGCGGCGTTACCCTGCCTCCCAGCC
>NW_011098946.1:0-503 GCF_000146605.3 Meleagris gallopavo | reverse complement strand
AAGTAAGTTTTTCATCATTTGGAAGTCTGGAACAAGATCAGTTTTAGGCTGAAAAGTTTATAGCTATCTTTTTTTCTAAACATGAAGTTTTCCTGTTGGAGCAGGTAAGCCAAGTTACAGACTATCTTACTGGTTCACTGGACTGAAAAAAATCACTACAGAGTTAACTATTTACTGTAAACTAATAAAAGCACCAGGACTTCACAATTGGTAGTGTCAATGAGATGGCCTAAATGAAGACATAAACGAGATCCTTGTCTCCACTAACTTCATGACAACTTGTCTTTTTTGAGAGTAAAACTGAGATATATTCACCGCATGAAAATTAGAAAGGTAGTGAGCAAAAACATCCTTCTGTTGAGATGGCTGCATGGGGATGGAGCCAAATATCTGCCATTCCTACAACAACAAAAAAAAAGAAAGACAAAAGGCTGAACACTGTGTATGTTTGGCTTAATAATACGACAATAGAACTAAAGAGAAATGCTAAGAGATTAACAAGC
>NW_011098945.1:0-430 GCF_000146605.3 Meleagris gallopavo | reverse complement strand
TTTTCATTGAAAAATGATTCATGCAAAAGGCACAGGTGTTGTTAGGCCAGTGTGTTGCTAGATCCTTCATGGCACAAAAAATTCTTAGCCTACAATATCTGAAAAGCTTCTTTAAAATTCCACAATTGTCCATATGCACAAATTGAAAAAATATTGTCCTCCTTGTTTTCCTTCTACGTAACACCCTATGGCAAAGCATTCTGCAAAACTGAGACACATTTTTGTGAACAATCCCACAGGAATAGGTCTGTAGATATTAATACATTTTGCTAGAAGTAAATGTATGCAGAATTGAGAGTATCTCAAAATTGCAATTTTCATTTCAGTAAAAAAAACTCTTTAAATCATAACCAAACAACATCCAAGTAAATTACTTTTGTTTCTGTAATGCTGAGCTTCTCTGTAATAGCCACGTGCCACTTCTTCAATG
>NW_011098944.1:0-439 GCF_000146605.3 Meleagris gallopavo | reverse complement strand
CTCCGTTCCCGTCTGAAAGGTGTGGCCAAAACTCTTTCTTATCCAAGTAGCCTGTTTGATACCAGGCTTGTTTCCACGGTGCCTTCAAAGCAAATAGGTAGTTCTAGGATGGAAAGAGATTCTCTTGTGTTGTACATTGAACCCAGCTGAGAATTGTGTCTGGTCCTGTTGTCTCTGCATGTAGTATGGAATCAGTAGTGTGATATGACAAAAGACAAGGCAACAGAGGTTATGCTTTTCCAAATAAATAAAAGAAAGTTAAGAACAAGCTAAAACTTTAATAAATATTAAACGTTTTGTTCAGGAATTTCAGTAAATATTTTGATGTAGACAAGTAGATGCTCTATCAAATGCCCAAGCAGTGTTTCCAGGTAAGTAGATGTGATACTTTGTAATTCTAACTGTATATACGTGTTTGTTTTGGAAATATCAATGAAAT
>NW_011098943.1:0-538 GCF_000146605.3 Meleagris gallopavo | reverse complement strand
AAAAAGATTGTAATTTATCTGTGGAAAGGGTAAAAACAGGATGAAAAACAATGCTGCTGTTCTACATTTCATTCTACTGGCACAAAAGCCGATATTTGTATGCAATCAGTCAGTTCAGAATTAAAATGAAAGTAATCACGAAATCAACTAACAGGTACTCTGCATTTTATTTTTCAGTGTCTGACACTTGGAGAAGCTAAACATGTCTCAGTCAGGTGAAAAAGTAAAGGTAAAGAGATGGCTGCACAGCCAGAGTTCTGTGTTTTGAATCTGTTCAGCTTCTGAAAGCAGCTGTGGTTTTACTCAACCCTTCTTTCTTGTTAGTTTTCCGACTCAGCAGGCTATGTGGGATTTGCTAATCTGCCCAACCAGGTCCACCGGAAATCTGTGAAGAAGGGCTTTGAATTCACACTGATGGTGGTTGGTGAGTCACTTGTTTGGATTTTTTCCCTGATTTAACCGTAAAATATAAATAATTCTTTCACACAGACATCTGTTTCTAGGTAACAATTTATGGTAGGTAACATCCAGAAGAGAA
>NW_011098942.1:0-392 GCF_000146605.3 Meleagris gallopavo | reverse complement strand
AAGACTCCATCCAAAGGCTTTTAAGTTGCTCCAGATACAAAGGAGGCCTTTGGATGAGGTCTGCAATGGTGCTGTGCACAGGACAGGGCCTTTGCTTGTGACTGAGGGCAGTCCCAGTTTGTACACACACAAACTTCATGCAGGTTAACCAGGGCAAGACCCCCAGGGTTTGGCTTGTGTTCTGTGCCCAACCTGAGGGTAAGAGGGGCCGTGTGCTGCCAGACAGCTCAGAGGTAGCATGGGAAGCAGAGGACACCATAGCATCACAGAACCAGGCTTGGTGCTGGAACAAGATGCATATTCCATTTATTTGCAGGAACAATAGAAAACACACATACACACACAAACGCAAAAGAATCTGCACTGATGCCTTTTATCACTTCTAAGGCTCT
>NW_011098941.1:0-396 GCF_000146605.3 Meleagris gallopavo | reverse complement strand
ACAGGACACCCTGAATAGCCTGGAGAGCAGATTGGCATCACAAGACCGCAGGGAAATAGTTTTGTTGGTGTTTGTTTCTACAATAGTGGTTGTAGAAGAAAATAATTGATTCACTGAGGGCTAGAGAGAAGTGGAGAAGTTGCACTATTTTGCCATCATGACAGCAATGGAAATCAGAATTGAGCCCTAACTAATTTCTTATTGATAATTCTGGGGAGAGGAACACAGTGGGGTTCCACGAAGATCATCTCAGACCTTGGCACAGTGAACAGCAGCATGCACTGGTGTTGGTATGCTTTGCACGCATAGTACACTTCCAAGGACCAAGAATTCCGTTCTTTACCATCCCTTTGGAGCTTTGTCCTGCAACATACCGCTGTCATGCTGTGACCTCTT
>NW_011098940.1:0-342 GCF_000146605.3 Meleagris gallopavo | reverse complement strand
CTCAAGATCTCACATGCCTGGTAGTTAATTTTAAATTGGGTTACATTTAAATAGGAAAGATTTTGTGATGATTGGCTGACTTTTGTGTTCCTTATGATTTTCTTAGGACAAACACCCACCTGCTTGGCACTGCCATTTGGGATCATCTACTGTAGTTCTTTCTCCCAGCTTCACCTACCTGCTCAAACCTAGGGTAACTCTGCCTCCCACTGGAACTCACAGATTTCATTACACCTTAGGCCAAGTTCTGATGATGCAGCTAATGAAGTGGGTATAAATACTTATTACCTGTTCTACGCTGTGACTTGGTCCATTTTTTGCTTGACAACTCTCCCACTTCTC
>NW_011098939.1:0-786 GCF_000146605.3 Meleagris gallopavo | reverse complement strand
CTTCCTCTGAGTACAGTGTTGGTTTTAGGAAGACATGGGGTTTTACAGCTGTATAGCCTTCAAAGTGAAAAGGAGAGCTTTGTTTTTGGAATCAAGTGGTGTTCTGTGGCAGTGTCTGCTTTTCTGTCTCAAAACAGGACAGCAAAACTTGTCCCACTTTCTGGTGATGCTTTCACTTTTAAGTAACTTCATCTCCAGGTGCTGTTGTAATGTTGGTCAGGATGGAGTTTAAAACAGGATGAGCATATACCTTAGCTTGCAGGGGCTTTTGTTACCCCTGTTTTGTAGAAAAACTGTTTCTCAGAAAACTGGTATTTCTGTCTTCCCGTTGCACAATCAAATGGGATCAAGAAACAGAAGCTGTGTTTTTTGCACTGTAGGGAATTTCCCACCTCCCACCACTCCAGAAGAGCTGGGAGCTCGAATCCTCATCCAGGAACGCTATGAGAAGTTTGGGGAAAGTGAGGAGGTAGAGATGGAGGTGGAGTCAGATGAAGAAGATGAAAAACAAGAGAAAACAGATGAGCCTTCGACTCAGCTGGATCAAGACACGCAGGTGCAGGATATGGATGAGGTAGGTGGCCAACAGAATTGGCATTATTCTTGCCCTGTGAGATTTGTGTGGGCTTTATTATGGTCTTCATTATAGTACGTTTCTCAGTATACTGAGGGAATGAGATTTCCTTTCTTCTGATTGAATTCCAAAATGACCTGTTTCTGCTGAAATACTGGAATGTCGTATATTTAATATTTTCCATGGTGATACAGTTTACAAGAGAAATCTGG
>NW_011098938.1:0-528 GCF_000146605.3 Meleagris gallopavo | reverse complement strand
CAGAGCATCCACATCATTATCAAAGTCATCCTGAAAGAGATGTCATCAGATACTACCCTCCAGGGTCTGCTAACTCCCTTTCCCCTACGGAAAGAAAAAGCATACATTATCCCTATGCACTTCCACATAGAGAGAAACTAGAAATGTCCAGTGATCCCAGTAAAATGACTAGAAAAACAAGAAAGTTTTCATAAGTGAGTGTTGGCATTTTTCACAATGAATTAAGCTTTTCTGTGTAAGAAGTCTTTTTCATGTTATTTCTAAACTAAGCTGTAGAAGATACCACACAACTCAGAAGATCCATCAAGAGAACTGTGAAAGTTTTCAGTCAAAATCCACCTTCAAAAATTTTGTATTTTTAACTCCAGCACTGCACGTTTCTAAGAGAAGCTGTCTTTAGCAAACACCTTTGTGAGCTTTTTCCAACTACTTGGCATCCTCTAGCCCACCAAGAATCTCAGTATTTACTTACCTCATATGAGTAATTCATGGTTTCTTCATCCACTTTATCCCTTTGAACGATTGCTT
>NW_011098937.1:0-389 GCF_000146605.3 Meleagris gallopavo | reverse complement strand
TTGGGTTATCATGTCCTATTCAATATGCAACACTGATGATTCAGTTAAGCTGACTACATTGTCTTTTCATTAATGTAGACAGCTTTCAGAATCACTGTCTCAATTATTGGAAATCACAATGCATTCAGCTTAAATAGCTGAGGACTAAGACTGCATCTTCACTGGACAAGCAGGTCTCCTTTTCTTCTTTCAATCTACAAGAAAAAAAAATATATGTCACAGAAGAAAAATGGAAAGTGGTATCCCAGGCAAAAAGAAAAATAAGTTATTCCTTCCTATAATACATTCCAAATAGAAAAAAGAATTACACTTTGCAGTAAAAACAAACAAACAAAAACAGATTATCTCAGTACTGTTCTGAATGAGGCTGAGATCAGGCTGTTGTTACA
>NW_011098936.1:0-488 GCF_000146605.3 Meleagris gallopavo | reverse complement strand
ATAACTCATTGCTATGTTAGACAGAGGGTTGATTATACCCTCTAAGCTCTAATCTAGAATTTCTTCATCCAGTAACATATGGAAGTCCACATAACTCAGTACCTCACAGCTGTGAAGAATGCTGCAGCTGTAACAAAGAGTACTGCAAAAGAAAGGATTCTTAATAGCTTCTGAAAGAGAACAGTGGTGTGAGTGGAAGCAAGATTAACAAAGCTGGAATAATTATCTACTGGAAGACTTTTTCTTTTCTCCTCTAGACATACAGCAAAAAATGCTTGCTGATGAAAAAGAAGAGCTATTTTGGTGGCTAGTAATCCCTCGGTCAAGCACCAGCTGCTTTTGTAGCACACACCTAGTGAAAGCAGGATCCCAGACATTAATTGCAGCAATAATTATATGGTCAAAGACTGCTATTTCTCATAACAAAACCTTATGCAGAAATCAGTCTTCTGTAAAGTAACAGCCACAGAAGGTATTTTCACACATCA
>NW_011098935.1:0-688 GCF_000146605.3 Meleagris gallopavo | reverse complement strand
GCAGCTTTGGGAAAAAAGTTTGTATGAAATACAAATTGTGATCAGCACCATCTACTGGTTAACCGTAACTGCAGCAAATGCTCCTAAACACAAACTGAAGTTCTGGAACACAAATTTGCTGCTTCCTCTGAAGAAACGAGGAAGGAAGGTAGTCACACAGAGCTAGTCCAACTATAGTTTGAAACAAGTCTACCCATCCGTGTTCCTGTGACACCCTGCAGAGAACAACAGAGTGCCAAAATGACACGCACCACAGCCCAGCCAAAGTCGTTACGCATGACATGAGTGCATGTTTAGAGAGAGAAATGTAGAATTCACTGATATTTTTATTTTGCATTACTAAGTACTACTTGCTCCCATAATGTATGTTCACGTTTAAGAACTGTCACAGAAAACAAAGCACAGAGCACTAAGTCATTCTACTGAGTCTGAATCATCACGGAATGATTTCTATTTAGCAAGCCTCTAAAAAGAAAGGGAAAAATCTGAACACGTACGTCTCTAAGAAACATCTTAACAGAATAAACAAAGGGCATCAGAACACAATCAGCAGGAAGAGCTCAATGTAACACAATGCAAGGGCTGCAGAGCTCCTCGCTCCAGCGGAAGGAAGCCCTGCTCAGCAGCGCACGAAATAAGCACGGCCACGCTGCTGTCCAAAGGGCGTCCTACTGGTACTCTAGGAGTT
>NW_011098934.1:0-343 GCF_000146605.3 Meleagris gallopavo | reverse complement strand
TTTCCCTTCTTATTTCTGTTAACTAGTTACCAGTATGTGCTGTCTGTCTTCCCAGTAACACCTCCAGGAGAAGTTTCACTCACTTTGGTACTTACATGTGTGGTGGCATCTTACCCACCTTTGCTCATTGAAACACTTGCAATGTATTTCCTTTTTCTGTTAATTTGTCTGAGGTAAGACCCTTCTGTTTGATTCAAACTCATTTGCAAGATCAAAGGATGACGTTTGGTGGCAACTTAAATTCTCTGCAGCCTGCCTGCTCGTGCCGCTGTGTGGTG
This sequence comes from Meleagris gallopavo, assembly GCF_000146605.3. Classification (NCBI taxonomy): domain Eukaryota; kingdom Metazoa; phylum Chordata; class Aves; order Galliformes; family Phasianidae; genus Meleagris; species Meleagris gallopavo. Next base: position 65 of record NW_011098934.1, on the reverse strand, counting down.
CAGCAAGACAGTGGATATGCAAAAAAAAAAACCACTGGTTGTTTTTCTCAACCAGCTCAGTCTGC
>NW_011098933.1:0-470 GCF_000146605.3 Meleagris gallopavo | reverse complement strand
GGAGTATGGAGGTGAATCCCAGTTTACGTGCTGTGATGAACAGGTTAGTTTAAAGGCAACCTCTCTTGACCGTACTCTGTGCTCTCCATGCCTACCTCCTCCCATTTCAGCGCAAAGTTAGTTTTAACTGATTAGTCTTTAAAACAGTCTCTGCTTACACAGAGTAAAATTCGTGCCTGGGCTAACCAGCACGAAATAGCAGCACTTACACTGCAGTCTGAGGGAGTGGTTAGGAAAAAGGTAAGAAACAGTCTTCATTATTTTTATTCTGCTGGCAAAGGTCGCTCAGCAAACAGAGTTTATGTGAAGTCAAATGTATAATGTGGTTCCAAAGCTTTGAAAGTCTAGCTGCTGTATATTGTTCTAACTCAAAGCATCTTGGCTAACAGAATCTCTAATCAGGAGAAAGAATCAAAATCCTTTGCTGATGCAGCTTGAAGTCTTTTTTTTTTTCTTTTTTTTTTCAGATC
>NW_011098932.1:0-418 GCF_000146605.3 Meleagris gallopavo | reverse complement strand
ATCAATTTGAAAATGAATCTCCTTGGACCCAGAAGTAACCGTTCCTTCCAGTTCTGCCATGCATACCACACGACGTGAGTATTGTGAAATTCAACAATCCCTTCTAAAGAACCGCAGCTTTAAATTTGGGCAGTTACTGGCAGCACATCACTGCCATACGACAAATAACCTGACAAATGTTTCTGCAATCCTGGTACTCAAATCCAGAATTACAATGGTGATCACCATGGCATTTAAAAACACCATTTTACTCGCCCGTTCCTTACAGGCTAGCAATCTAGCTAGATTTTCAGATCGCACAAGGGAGAATCATTAATGGCACACTTATTTCAAGGAGCCCTTTGGTGACTTTCAGCAAATAAAAGCAAAAGAGCTGAATGTCCCTGTGAATTCTTTCCAATCCAATGCAGGTGCCTCC
>NW_011098931.1:0-304 GCF_000146605.3 Meleagris gallopavo | reverse complement strand
CTTACTTGCAACTTCTGAGTTTTTCTGCATCATGTCTTTAATTTTTTTTTAAATAGTTTAAAAAAAAAGAGGTCCCAACCCATTCATTTGTTAGCCATACTTCCCTCCCCCAAGGTGTCACCACCCAGGCTCTTCCCCCATGCAACCCATCAAGTCTTCTTGATACAGCTAAGGATTAAAAGCTCCACCTATACCTTATTTTCAGTTTTTAACTGCAAGTTTAATAGGGATGCTTGGAAGGTTTTAAGAGCAGTTTGGAAGGGTAACTTCTCTCAAAACCTGTTTCTAGCCAGTGCCCTGCTAT
>NW_011098930.1:0-356 GCF_000146605.3 Meleagris gallopavo | reverse complement strand
TGAATAATTAAAGTAACAGAGAATTAAACCATCATTAAGCCACTTTTCTTAAGAAAATTAGGCTTAGGTTACAGTGTTTTCTACCTCTTCCTCATTCACATTTTTATTAATTATTATCTGACTTCAGCTGAACCTGACATAAGAGCAGACATCCCAAACAGGATACTTTCTATATATGAAAATCACCAGCAGGATAGAAATTGTTCTGGTCCCCATGAGCTCCAGGAATGAAAACTCTCCATCATAAACGTCTTGTATTAAGAAAGCATGCAATATATATTTAAGAGTATCAATAGGTTGGAAAGAAGTTTAATGCTGATAATCTCCAGCAGCTTTCCTGCTGCTGCATTGGTTTG
>NW_011098929.1:0-320 GCF_000146605.3 Meleagris gallopavo | reverse complement strand
CCTTGGCTCATAAATACTGACAAAGACCTATGACACAATATCACAAAATAAGACACTTACAGGGGATAAATTGGTACTGGTGAATGTTTCATGCACAGCAGTGCAGTGTCTGGACTTTTATAGATCCCCTTGCTGGAGTCCTAAGAGAAGCACCATTATGTGAGAGCAGCTCACAAAATGAAATATGCATATTTCCATTATTATGTGCTCATATATTAATGAGAGGTGCTGTGAGTAGTTGAGGAGCCTAAAGAGAGAACTCCTGTTCAAGAAAAGGATAAACCATATTTTGTTGCACTTCTGAAAGCACTCTGTTTAGT
>NW_011098928.1:0-312 GCF_000146605.3 Meleagris gallopavo | reverse complement strand
TACATAGTAACCGAGTGGTCCAGCAGGCTCTTACACTAAATAGAAAAGCAATAATGAGGAGAAACAAGGTGAGCTGTCTCATTATGCACAGAAACAAAAGCAGAATTCTCAGTAGTTAAAGATGTAGAAGCTCTTGCCAACAACAAGAACTGAATGGATAAAGTAATGCTTAAAAGTGACTACAGAAAGAGTTTCTGTTCCCAATCTCAAATCTGCCAAAGGAGGCCACAACCCATATCTCATTTAAATCTAAGGCTTCATATAGAAGATCCAAGATAAAAGTGATTAATTTTTTAACTGACTTCCTCTGTG
>NW_011098927.1:0-1055 GCF_000146605.3 Meleagris gallopavo | reverse complement strand
TGCATGACTGAGAACAAGTTACTAAAAAGGAGCAGTGCCTATCGACTCAAGAAATTGCCTCCCTTCAGTGTTTCAGAGTTCCCAGGGTTTCAATGTACTGTTGCTCACCTCTTGAGCTCATGACAAAACAAGGGTAAGCTGCTGCATTTAAAAGCAAACAAACAACCTCCAACCAAGAAGTCCTTCCACAAAATAGGCTGAATTTCAGAGAATGCCATCAAGCCTTGAGGCCTCATCTTTACCAGTGACAAAGTGAAGTTGCACTGATGCCACTATTAGAAGCCTGTCCTGCACCAACAGTGCACAGTAATGTAACAGTGTGCTGCACAGGCAAAGAAAATCCATTCCCTCTGCTCTTTCCTGTATCTTAGTGGTACAACCTTTTCTTTAAAAAAAGTCCACTTTAGTGTGAGAAAGCACTGTCATGCAAACAACGTTGCAGGGCTTATACCCACCTCATACTGCAGCTTCTGTTTCCCAGCTGGCATCCCTGTGGCCTCATGGATCTTAACCTTTATAACAGACACCTAGGAAAAAACAAAAACCCTGTTCAGACCCTTTCCTTCTATGATGGCCAACATCAAGACCTCTACCACACAACCCTGCCTGGCAAGAAGCTACAGTGTGGGAAACATCCAGAGTTTTACAGCTCCTGTCATGCAGGTCAACCACTGCTCTCAACATGAAAACACTCCACAAGAACAAAGCAAGGGGCAAAGGCTGGGTTAATAAGCTACATACCTGATCTGAAAGTGGCAGAGTGAACACCAGCACTTGGCCATTCAGCTTCCATTCAGTCTTGTCCTGCATGTTGGGTACCTGGACTTTGACTGTGACTGGGCCCTAAGGGAAATAATGATAAGGTCTCTCACAGGCAAGGAGTCTCAGGGCTGTGATAAGAGCAGCAGACAAAGTATTTATAGACCTTCCCAATACCAACCACGTATCTTGAATTCCCAGTGAGCACAGAAATGTTATTTGTCTCAATTCTGAGAAAGTCACTTCACTGTTACCATAACAAAACCTTAACTTGGATTTCTCACATTAGTCTCTCT
>NW_011098926.1:0-477 GCF_000146605.3 Meleagris gallopavo | reverse complement strand
TTCAGGCAGTGTGGATTGTGAGCAGGCTTCCCCATGCCTTTAGTTCCCACTTGTACACTGCACGTACATGGCATGCACCAGAGATCTCCCACAGCATCCCCTACCTATGCAAAATTTGATGGCTGTAGGTGGCAGCTGGTGGAACAGTGGGATGGGAGCTGGGCCTGCAGTGCTCTGCCTCGCAGTCACCATTGTTCCTTCAGTTTTTCCCAGGTTTTCTTTATCCCATTTCTAAGTGGGGCAAAAAGAGGGAAACTGTGTGTGTGCCCACTTTCCTGACACTGAGTCCAGATATCCCAACTCCTTGTGTCATAAATGAGCGGGAAGTTCTGCTGGCCTGCAGATGCCCGTACAGGTTCACATAATTAAACACTTCTAAGGTATAGGGATTTTTTTATTCTTTTTTTTTTTATTTTTTTTTGGCAGACATATAGTTGTAAAACAGGAACAGGTAGAAGTTGGTACTGGCTTCCAAAT
>NW_011098925.1:0-1228 GCF_000146605.3 Meleagris gallopavo | reverse complement strand
TGGGAAGCCTGGCCAGCCATTTCATCTCATGCAATGCAAGGTGACTCTAGCTGAGAGCACAAAGAGCAAGAGATTGGTGTTTCTATCAGGAAAGGGCAGAAGACTGGTTATGAGGGTTTGGATACAGATAGCAATTTGGTTTCATTGCTCTGTATCAACATGGATGGCTGAGCAGACTTTTTTGTGGATTTCTAGATACGGTAGCGATTCAGTGACTATATGGGAATGCAGACACTCTGCTTCTTGTTTCTCTTTTTATTATTTGTGTGGCTTTTTTCCATTTGTTTCTATGAAGGCACATTATCTCTAGCAGTGTTCTCATGCTGTTTTAGCTTAAAAATAATGCATGTAAAAAGCAGCACACCAGAAACAGACGAGAATGGAGCTGCAGGTGCTGTTCTATTCCCTCTGGTCACAGCATCATTTACAGCAGCTTTTAGCCTGCCCTAACCAGTGATGGGTGACACAGATGGGTGGTGTGGTGTAGGACAGAGAACTATGAATGTCACTGACTGAGAAAACCAAAGATGGCATTGAGTCTTCTGTGCTTCTTCCTTATCTGTTCTTGTGCATAGCCATCATTACATCTGCTATGAAGCACTTGTCTTAGGATAAGATCACTGAGGAAGCTGTGGCAAGAGAACCCCGACAGTTTCTGGATGCTGCAGATTTTCTTGGCACTTCTTCTGATTACAGCCCTGAATATGCAACAGAAACCACATTTTCCTGCTCCGTTATGGCTACTGAAGTTTCCCCGGTGTGTGTTCCCAGCTACCAAAATTTCAGTCTCCTTCTCAGAACATGTAACACTGAGCAGTAGGAGAGGTCCAGGTGATACAACAAGGAATTTGCTTGTTTTGTTCCTGCGATTGCATGGCGGATTTGTATTGCTTTCAGCAGCTTTCCTGGCTCTGCTTGGAACAAAGTGTGACTTCTGTGGGACACAAATGTTTCCAGTGGCACCGGATAGACACTTCTGTGGCCATCTTAAAATTACAGTAAGCATAAACAGTTCATCTGTTACTTTTGTTTTTCTGCTGAAAAAGCAAGAATGGGATAAAAATGGGATAAAAAGCAAAATGAGCTGATAACCCACATGTGTATTGCTGTTGCTGCTTTAAATATTTTGTTCTTAATTAAGAATTAGAGGTTTATATACACACATCTACAGCGGAGACCTCTGAGTGATTCCAAGATGAGGGTAAGCTGTAGGGTTTTTTTCAGCTAG
>NW_011098924.1:0-307 GCF_000146605.3 Meleagris gallopavo | reverse complement strand
TGAGCTACGAGGCAGTTGCATTTTTACTTATGTTTTTTTTTTTTTTAACTCATTTTTCATCACCCAGCCTGCATGTACCTTCTAATCATGCTTTCATTTGTTATTTAATCAAGCCCTTTTTGATTATGTAATCTTTTTCCCAGTGGCCATTTTATTGCTGTTTTTTGAATTTGCTCCAGCTTGTCCTAGTGTGCCTGATACTAAAACACCCAGAAATAAAAGGGAGTATTCCAGCTGCTGGTTCCTCAGGGTTTTATACGATGGGATTGCTGCTTCACTTGTCACACATCTGCCATCTTTGTTTAAC
>NW_011098923.1:0-661 GCF_000146605.3 Meleagris gallopavo | reverse complement strand
CCCAAGTAGTGACTTAATGTTTTCAGCTTTTCCTAAGAAACATTGTTTAGTTTGAGCACCAACACATATGGCTAGTGGTTGAATACCTTTTTAATGCTTTCCTCAAAGAATGCTTTGCTCTTTGGTTATTTCTTTTAATAAAACACTTCCCACTAGTAGCAATTAATCCAAAGTGAAGGTAGGTTTTTTTAAGTACAAGAGATTCTTGAGAGCTAGGTTAGACAGCCTCAGTTCAAAAAAAATGCACAAGTCATTTTAGAACAGATTTGCTCTTATTTTATTATAGCAGTGCATATAAAAAAAAAGTCTTATGCCAGATTGGAATCCACAATATTGCATTTGATTGAGTCTACATAATCATGCCAAAGTGGCACTTAGTCTGTATTAGGGCTTTATCTCTTGACCTAGTAGTCTATGACAGATATCTGAGAGCCTCACTGCAAATCAAGTCATCTGGTAGACTGAGATCTGAAGTCTAAGTCTCACCTCCCTACTTGTTTAGAAAGAAGGCAGAGCACAGCTCTTGTCTAAAACCATATCATTAAGACATTGCTTAGAAAGCATCTCCTCGTCACCAGGGAGCAGTTGCTTCTAGGAAGAGAGAGTTTGTGATCTCAGTATTTTCGAAGGCAGAATCTATAGCACTTGCTTTCGTATAATT
>NW_011098922.1:0-829 GCF_000146605.3 Meleagris gallopavo | reverse complement strand
TCTATGGGATGCAGTTAACATTGGGTAATTTGTGTTCCTGAAGATGTCCGAGCAGTGCGTAGCTATGTTAGACTTGTGGACAGAGAACTTTAAAACACCGCATTGAATATTGGAGCTGTATGTAAAGCTGGAACTGTAAATTATGCTAAACCATTCTTATGATGGAATAGATTAATGTTAACTTCCATGTGTGCATTGTGCTGTCTTTTACAAGCCTTAAGAATTCAATTTTGCCGTTTGTTCTGTTGCAAAGCACGTAGGACTCCCTGTACTTTAGAGATCTTGAAGTGGATAATTAGGCTTAAAATGGAGTCAGCTAAACTTTTGTTTTTTGAATGTTGAGTAATACCATTGAGAACTGCTCTTAATTTAATAAGTCAAGACTGTGACTTCTTGGGGGCTGTGCTGGACCCCTCAGAATCAGACTCTGGAACCTGGTGAAGTGCTGATTCACACTTCAGTTCTGTGACTGCTTTTTACTGTAAATTATTGTTTGAAAGATCTTAAAATGTAGTATTTGAGTAGAAAGTAGGACTTCATGTAGTGTAACAACAGAAATAAGTGTGGATAATGGCACCTATTTGAGATAACTTACAGCTGAAGATTTCTAGACCTGGTGTATATCCAAAGGAGGATTTCTGTCAAGATGCTTAAATGAGTAGTTTACTTCAAATGGCAGTGAATAGGGAAAAATGGCTTACCAAGTATTGGCTCCAAACTCTTGCTCAAACCTTTGAATTACTAGTGAGAGAGCGGAGTGTTAGAATGAGGAACAAGCTTTCCTGAATGTGTCAGTGAAAACTTGCTCTAATTTGAATTTGAACAGTTA
>NW_011098921.1:0-509 GCF_000146605.3 Meleagris gallopavo | reverse complement strand
CTTTTTTACATTTCGAATGTTAGAATCGGCATGTGAGGAGTTTTATTAAAACTGGCTGTCAAGCTTCATTTCAGCAGATTTTTCTTCCATTAGCTGCCGAGGAGCCCCTCCAAAGCATTTCAGCACAGCTTGGGGTACTGGAAAAATCAGAGTTGAAAATGGGGCAGGTCACGCTTTTTCCATCCCCCCCCTCCTTCTCTAGATAAGTTACATAATCTCTGTTCCTCTGTTTCTTCTGTAAAACAAGGATAACTTATCTCACGGCACTTCTACTGCTGAGTAGTTGTAAGCCCTGCATGCAGGATCTTTTTGATAGGAAGTACATTAAGATTAAAGTACATGGTGTTTTGTTCTGAAGAGTTTGAGGATGAAATTTATAGGCAACCGTAAGCTGTGTGTTTGTTTATGATAAAATTGGGAGATGAAGTATAAAGGAACAGACACTGGTACTGGCCGTGTAACTTGCAGCTTTACATTACAAACAGGCTCTTGTTTGTGGCGATAAAGGC
>NW_011098920.1:0-484 GCF_000146605.3 Meleagris gallopavo | reverse complement strand
CCCTCCCATCCCAGTTAACATCCAGTCCTACGTCCCACAAGGCCCCATTTCAGAAATATGGAGTAGCTTCTCCAAATCCTACTAAAGCCATCGTGACTGCCTTTATTCCACACAGCTTCCTCTATCCAAAGGCACAAATACCTTCAACACTCTCTAAGTGAGTGCTGGTGGGAGGGCAGAGCAGGGGCAGACACCTGCTCCAGCAGAATTTATGTGGAAGGTTGGATACACCAAAGAGATTTTTGGCATGGCCTGTGTGTCAGTCACCAAAAGCAAGGAGGGGATCTGGCAGGCTGGAGTGAAAAGGTTCTGGAAGGGAATCACCGGAGCTCAATGTCATGGCACAGAATAAGACATGAAAAGGCAGGAGTAACCCTGGGCAGGCTCCAGGTGCCCTGAAGAGCCTCTAGGAGAAACATCACTGCCGTGACAGCACTCAGAAGTGATTTGTGGCACAGTCTGGTCACATCAAGTGGCAATAAAA
>NW_011098919.1:0-445 GCF_000146605.3 Meleagris gallopavo | reverse complement strand
CTCATTTAAGGCTTGGCAGTGGAGGTGATGGGAACTTGTTGGAGATCTCTGTTGGAAGCCTTCTAAAGGTAAGTAGATCTTCTTCCTTTGTTTCTGTGTCCATGGCTGTTTTGTTTGGGCTTGTTGTCATTTGTTGCAACCTAGGACTGTGCTACTCTGCTATTGTTACTATATTTTCCATCATATTGCAGCCGGTAAGGCAAATTAGCTGCTGAGAAAAACGTGCTGTGAGAGTTCTTTTTTTAAATACAGCTTTACACCTTGCACTGCTGTGTCGTCCCGGCCGGGTGCGGGCCGGGGCCGCTCTTCTGCGGCGTGGCCGCCAGGGGGCGCTGTGGTGCTGCGGAGGCGCCGGACTGCAGGGAGCCTTGGAGTCACCAGGACTGGGAAGGGCCTCGAGATCCCCCCGCACACCGGTGTGTCCATCAGACACGCTGTAGTGTGG
>NW_011098918.1:0-396 GCF_000146605.3 Meleagris gallopavo | reverse complement strand
CGATGTTCATTTAAAACACACCTGAGACATGGAAGATAAGTGCAGGATGGAGACAGCCACCTGGCACTATGGCTTTCTCAGCTCTCTTTTGCCGGATGAACGCTGATTTTCACACATTTATTTCTTCCCAGTGCCTTGGGTAGGGGCAGGGCAGGGCAGGAGGATGCTTTGCTGGAGCACAGCTGAAGGCGCAGCATGGAGCACTAACTGCCCCCCCACTGTTGCTGGAGAAATGCCTCCAAGAGTTAACAGAATTAATTAAAAACTCTGTCATATAATTAAAACTCCCATTTGACCCACATCATCTCCTGTGCTGTAGAGAAGGAGACAGTGCTTGCTGGCAGCCACCCGCTGCTGCATCCTGCTGTCCTCTGGCACTGTGCAAGTTGGACACAA
>NW_011098917.1:0-417 GCF_000146605.3 Meleagris gallopavo | reverse complement strand
TCTTTTTCAGCCTTAGTGATTCAGTGATTCTATATCAGAGCCTCAGTACAACGCAATACAGAACAGTCCTGATGAGAGAACGGAGCCCATTTCAGTGACAGAACCACCTCGTGTGACCCACAGCTCTGCTTCAAAGCAGAGTGAAGATGTGTAATGAATACACGTACATAGGCATGTATAGATACATGTATATGCATGAATGTGCATATATATAAACTCAATATGTTAATCTAAATGTATGCATGGTCTAAAAGTGTACATACACACACATCAGAATATAAAAAACATGCCTTATCAAGAAGTTCCATCCTTCCTGGATGCGAGTCAAATGCACTGCTATGCCAGATTCCTTATATAATTTCATATAATGACACACAGCAACTATGAATACATTTTACTAAAACAATTACAGAGAAG
>NW_011098916.1:0-872 GCF_000146605.3 Meleagris gallopavo | reverse complement strand
TTGGTAAGTAGGTGAAGGAAACAATGAATACTGCAATGGTTCTTTTCAAGTTACCACTGACTATGTTCTTTATTGAAAACAAGACGCAGGAGTTCACCAGTTAATGCAGACAGGAGAACACCACAACCTTTTGGGACTTTTCTTTACCTGGCTCCAAAGCTGCATGCAATCGGGTGTGGAGAAGAGATGCACAGCTTCTCTCTCAGAATGGAAGCAAACTACGGCCACAATAGAAGAGCCTAGTCTTGTTAGAGCAACTATGCTGCCTTCAGCAAAGCCAAGCAAAGAAGTTTAACTCCCAAGCCCAGGGCACCTTTCCCTGCTAAGTGCTTTACATCTTGTTAGAAGATGAATCTCTCCTATAGGGCACAAGGATAAAAGTCGTAACTTCACGTTCCTCTGAGAAGTATTAAAATGTAGACACAAGTACACACACACACACACTTCCTACCAAAGCAAAAGACATCCTCAGTGCAATATCAGCTTTATTACTATCTTCTGATGCAGTGCTACTTGATTACCAGTTAAGCATTTCAGAAGACAATTTTTATGTAAAATAGGGAGATTCTCCCTCCTTGTTACTTACAGCAGTGACGCCAAAGCACAGAGATGTTAAGCTATTTAATCTGATAGAGAACAAGCAAATTCTAAAACAAAGAACAAGAGGAAGCATTTGATTCCAATTTTGACTGAAGGGAAGCACTCTAGTACAAGATACTACAGCAACATACAGTAGTATCCTGTTCCTGATACCAGAGAGAAATCACTGCCAATTAAAACAAGACAGTGAAAGAAGCTTACCTGCAACTCAGTAACAAGGTAACAGATCTCCAGTTAATTCAGAAATTGTGAAAACACAAAGGCTCTCTCTG
>NW_011098915.1:0-1986 GCF_000146605.3 Meleagris gallopavo | reverse complement strand
CTCCAGCAGGCTGAAAATGGGTTGTCACTGGCAGCCAGCCCCTGGTGGTACCAGTTAGGAGTGTGAGCCCAGGGAAGGCTGTTTCACCTCCACATGGATGGTTGTGGCTTCACCTGCTTGCTGAATCTCCATCCGTCTGTGGGTTGCCACTGAGCAAAGGATTTGTTTCTGTTTTCTCTGCAGAAAAGTCCGTGCATTTCCCATCCATCGCAGAGGCTCAGAAGCTGGGCACAGAGCTGCCGCCCACCTCGTGCTGGCCCCCCGTCCTGTCCTACTCCCGGGATGTGATAAAAACCTCTCCCCAGGCAGAGCCCCACCTGTTCCAGTATAACCCACCAGGCACGTGAGATCACGTGGTACCCTGACCCAGGGCTGGGGGCAGAGCTGTGATCACAGCTGGCATCATGTGCTGCTCTCTTAAGTCAGTGCAGCTCTTTTCTTTTTGGGTAGGAGAGGGCTTGGCAGAAAGCTGCCACCTCTTGCTTTGCTCCAGCACGGAGCAGCCTCCCTGCTGCTGCTGGGGCAGGCTGAAGGCAGCAGGCAGGGCTCCTGACTTCCACCAGGGTGGGTTAGGGATGTTATTTGTCCCAGGATACCATGTGTGTTCTCTGAACCACTCTTGGCACCATCATAGAGGTTTCAGCCCTCGCTCTGCTGTGCCTTTCTGGCTGGCGAGCACACAGCTTGGATACGGAACCAAAGGGGAAGAGGCAATAATTCAAACAATAACAGTGGTTTTCAAAGCGATTGTGCTGCTTGGATCCTGGAGCAGGGTCACCCTGTTCATGCCCTGCTCTCTCACTTGCCCATTGTTTTCCCTTGGTCGTGCTAACACTCGTGTTTCCCACACAGGACACCCTATCCCGCTCAACCTGCACGAGAGCTCCCGCTCGGGGCTGCAGAGGCTGGCGGGCATCTCCAACCCTCCTCCCCTCATCTCCTCCACCAAGCATCCTTCTGTGCTGGAGAGACCTGTCGGCTCCATCTCCCAGGTATGGGCTTGGGTGTGGGCAGTGGGGAACACATCACTGGGCCGCCCCCTGACATCCCCTCTCACACTGCAGGGAATGCCCATCCAGCTCCACACACCCTACAGCTCCGAGCACGCAAAAGTTCCCGTCGGCTCCATCACCATGGGCCTGCCCCTGACAATGGATCCCAAGAAACTGGGTAAGGAATGAGGTGGTGGTGGATGCTGTCTTGCACGACATAGCAATGAAGTGCAGAAGGAGCAGACTTGATCCAAAGATGGAAGGAGTAATGTTTTGGGAGAGCAAAGCCTGGCATTGGCACGGGCTGCCCAGGGAAGTGATGGAGTCACTGTCCCTGGAGCGTTTAGGAACTGTAGAGATGTGACACTGAGGAACATGTTCAGTGGGCATGGTGGGGGGTGGGTTGGTCAGTAGATAACCTTAGTTGTGTTTTCCAACCGTAAAGATTCTGTGATTCTGTATGTGCAGTGTAGGAAAGCACAATTTGGTCAGGAACACTTCCCAGGCTATAAATACCACCTGGCTCACACTGGGATTGAAGGAAGGAAATCTGTTGCCACTCCTCAGGCTGGTAGGATAAAGAGTGAATGGCCTGAAGTGAACAAAGAAAGTGCTTAGTTTGCATATTTGGAAGCATTTCTTTACAGCAGAAGGAGATGGGCATGGGGCCACGTCTGGAGGGGCACGCGCATGCCAGCCCCACACTGCAACCCCTGAAGGGACATTGATGGCTATGAGCACACGAGGTGCCAGCAGGAGGCCGGGGAAGACGAAAGCCACACTGACCTCTGCTTCATGTTTTCCAGTGCCTTTTCCTGGAGTAAAGCAGGAACAACTCTCTCCCAGAAGCCAGGCCAGCCAGCCTGAAAGCCTGGTGATGCAGCCGGCCCCAGAGGGCTCCGTCCTGCGGGGTGAGCATGCAGCTGTGCCCTGGTGTGGGAGGGAGGGGGATGCTCCACTGCCACACTGCCCATGGCTGGCCTGGGGCGGCTGG
>NW_011098914.1:21251-21528 GCF_000146605.3 Meleagris gallopavo | reverse complement strand
GTAATACATAGTAACTTCATGCAGACCGTGAATCTAAACAGATTCCCTAGGGAATGTATGGAATGAATTGGGTGTGGGGTGGGAGAAGTACAGCCTTTTCTGTCTTCTGTCATGCTTAGTCAGTGAAATGCATGGGATTTAAAGTACTCAAGGCACCTTTTAAGATATGAAGGTAGAAACTGCAGTACTTGTGAAATTAAATCTAATGTCTCATACAACTTTAGACAAGTCAGAACTCCTACAGGCATTGCTTGGGCCCTCAGTTTGCTTAGCTGTA
>NW_011098914.1:0-419 GCF_000146605.3 Meleagris gallopavo | reverse complement strand
AGGTAGAGGCCCGTGCCCTCAGCAGAGCTTTAATTGCAGCAATAACAGTTATAGTGTGATACTTCATTGATACCATGCATGTTGGACAAAGCTGTGTTGGGAGCCTAAGGGCAGCAGATTTCAAAACTGCACTTTCATTGCTTGGTTTATAATTCTCTGAGGTGTCACTTTTCACTTTTTTTTTTCCCTCTTTGGTGCTGAAGAATCAAAGCACAGTTAAACACCATTATGTACACTCTGAATTTACAATTCATATTAGAAAGAAATGTGAATATCCTTCACAGAAGTACCAGAAATCAGCTATTTCAAATTAGTTGCAAGGACTCCATGCTAAATCCATGCTCTTTGCCTCAGGTAAATACCACTGCCCGGTGCTGTTTACTGTATTCACCAATAACTCCCATATTGTGGCCATCAAG
>NW_011098913.1:0-570 GCF_000146605.3 Meleagris gallopavo | reverse complement strand
GCTTTATTTAAAGACTGTGCAAACATATCATAAAGCAAGTCATTGATTTTTAGTCACCAGCATGTACAGTGATGGGGTCAAATAAGGACCTAGGCAGGAAAGGGAGATGCTTTGGTCAACTTCCCCAGCAACAGTGACTGCAGTGGGTTCATCTCACAGCACAGGCTGAGGAGATAAGAAGGCACAGCCCAATAGGAATCAAAAGAGAGGTGGTAACTCCCCAACCATCTGCTGGCAACAGCACCCTCTGCCCATTCCAGTCTTATTGGAGAACATTCTTTGCTGATTATGCACAACATGAGCCTCACCAAATTTGTCTTCAATACCCATTGTTTCTGGTGGGAACCAAAATCGCCTTCCTTTGATTTGGAAAAATGCCCACAAGTATCTGTCAGCTCCCACAGTTTGCTAGCTGCTGGTACCTGTGAGCACAGTGCTGGAACCCACCTCCTTCCAGCTTTACTTCCATCATGAAAAACCCCATTTGTGGGCACAGAGACCACATGAACTGAGCCAAGGCTGCAGCAGCACGCAGCTATGGGAGCCAGCACCCCACTGTGCACATACCAG
>NW_011098912.1:0-1106 GCF_000146605.3 Meleagris gallopavo | reverse complement strand
ACACTGCAAATATTCCATATCTATGAACTAATCATGAAGGTTAGCAGTAATTATTTTGCAAGCAACATGCACAGGGTTGGCGAGTGCATCAAGGTTCCAGAACACCTTGGCATTCCCCTTCAGTGTCCTTTTAGACCTCCTCCATCACGAAGGACCAGAGATAAGACACCACACTCAAAAACACCACTTAGGGAGCATCACATGCAAGTCAATTCTCCTCTCCTCAATTCTCTCACCACACACTTAAGTCCAGATAAAACAAAGGCAACTAGCTTGTATCAGGTACACCTTGCTCAAGATTAAAAGCATCTCCTTTCAGAACAAACCAGAGCTTCTCCCTTTGAATGCAAACATCAATTATATGAAGAATTCTGAACTACTGGTTTATCGTATTTTTTCCTCCCATTTTCTACTCCACTGGTCATGGTAAACATTTGCAAATATCCTTCTACAGCTCCACAAGTTTAAGCGAAGCATAAGATATCTGACTCCTTGAAGTTGCTCCCCAAATATACTATTGCCTGCTCTAACACACCTTGTACCCAGAATTTGAGTTCAAGCTCTATACAGAAACACCCACGTGTGCTGAAAATCATCAACAGAAGTAGTAAGCCATTTTTGCTGCCTACTTGCTCACAGAGGGGAATGATATAGACTGCCATCATACAGAGACAAATCTTATTTCAGATTTTCAACGCACATTTGATGAATATTTAATGCTGTGCCTCCGAAGGAAAACAGGCAGAAACCCACCATTTATTCACCCTGCAAAGATGGGTGCTGGGTCAGAACATCTCATATCATGGCATCCACTAACCCACAATTATTACTGCACAACAGGACTCTAATGGTTTTGTTTTCTATTTCAGTTAAGGCAAAGACATCCACCACAGGTCCATTCAAGAAAGCCCTCAGATGTGGGCTTTTTCCCTTATATAGTTCACTTTTAACTGTATTTTAGAAGCAGATTATTCAAATAGTCCTAATTTTCATCTTCTCCAGTTCTCCCGCACCAGTGCAGGTGGCCAGACAAATCATCTGGAAGGATTTAGTTTTGATTTATTAATGTGAGCTTTATTTTCACACCATGTCACAATCAGAAGAAA
>NW_011098911.1:0-414 GCF_000146605.3 Meleagris gallopavo | reverse complement strand
CAGGCATCTTCACACAGATGTTTGTTACTGGGAAATCCCTGTACTTCTGAACAGTAGGAGCTCACAGCTGATGTTTGGGCAGCCTTGTACTATCTTGTTCAAGTAGAAGATTGGTTTGAGTACTTCTTGTTGTACTGTGTGACGTTAGCATGTTGATTTCTGGAGTTATTTCCTGCTGGGGGCACGTAGGGTTGAAAACTGATGTTGTTGTTTGTAACTGGAGAGTTTGTGTTTTGTGGGGAGATAGTCTCTAGGACTCTGAGAACATTTGCTTGTGGTGCACAGTGGAAGTGGAGTGGTATTTTTGTTTCTGTGGGGATATTTGCAGATGGATGTGTTCCTCTTTGAGTGTATTTTGTCTTCTCTTGACTTGTAAGAACTTCAGTATCTGGAAATATTAGAAATCCATCTAGT
>NW_011098910.1:0-523 GCF_000146605.3 Meleagris gallopavo | reverse complement strand
TAATGGAAACATTATATCCATACTGAAAGGTCCCTCCAATTCCCACCGAGCAAACAGCCAGAAACAAGGTCCAGCTGGGAAACTAGGGAACAAGAGGGTTAGGTATGAACACTGTCAGGCCCTCAAACTCACACGTGTTTAACACCTAGGAGAAAAATCAGTGAGGTAATCATGGACTTTTTGGACTGTGGAAGTATTTGGTCAGAAAACGATTTAAGCTCTCAAATATCTGTAGTGGGAGAAACATTTCACACTGATGTTGGCCACAATTGTAGTATTTTCGAGGACACAAATGTGACAAACTTCCAGGTTAACCGTAGGATACAAAACCACCGCACAACTGATGACATCTACTGAACTGTGGGAATGTTCTGCACCAACCATGCTGTTCACGGTCTCAATTTTTATACAGAATTTTAGGACCTAACAGGAATAAAATCAGAGTAACATTTCCATTAGATGCCCTATGGTTCCCTGAGGATAAAAGTTTTATCTGAATGACAGCCAAGGCAATGAATTAAGA
>NW_011098909.1:0-464 GCF_000146605.3 Meleagris gallopavo | reverse complement strand
CTTCAACCACGAGGTGTCTGCATGTGTCTGGTTGTGTGTGTCGTTTCTCCTGGGAACACACATTCGTGGACATGTGAATGGGTGTGTGTTCATATGTATTCCTGTTGGTACTTAAAATAAGCACAATTAATGAGCATATCTGTATGTGTGTGTGTGTCCTTTATGTCTACATACTCAGAAGTTTGTGGGCAGGTGGCAGTGTTTGTTGTGTGTGTGCACGTGGGGAAGGTGTGTGACACACCTGTCCCTGCTTGTATGGCTGTGTGTGCCTCTGTCTCATAGTGCATGTCCTCACAGAAGTCTGCCTGTAGGCAGGCAGATGTTTTTATGTGTATCCATCCTTCCATACGCACATATTGCTGGTATGCATTTGGGTACAGAAGCATGCTTTTCTGCAATCTGTCCATGCCTTAGAGGTATGGACAGAGGCATTAGCTGCGTGTTCATGCGTTGTGTCACAGTCA
>NW_011098908.1:0-487 GCF_000146605.3 Meleagris gallopavo | reverse complement strand
TCAGCACTGCATGATTTCCCCCAGCGAAATGAAGCAACAGTTGTCATGCACCAGATGATCAAATTCACATAAGACAAGCAAATACATAAAGTAAGTATTGCTGCACAGGAACATCTCCCATCACTTTGGACTTAATTCCCAATTTATTACAAGGCCCCCAGAAGTGAAAGCTGCATCAGATAGCACCATCTCAGTTCCACTGCTGCTACCTGTAGGTGACCAAAGCAAAACCAAACACTTTTCTGACCAAAACTCGTCAGTCTGAGTAGCGTCCTATCAAGAAAAGGCATTTTACTAAACGCAAATCTAATTCGTATTTTTTACCATTGTTATAAAATATGACAAAACTAACAAACCAACCAGACAAAATGACCCAGAGAAGCCACCAACTCATAAAAAAGCCTACACAGTATTCTAAAATCCAAAGGTGAATTAAGCGTAACTGCAAAACCCCTGGAAAGCCCATACTTCCCTAAACATGTGTATT
>NW_011098907.1:0-344 GCF_000146605.3 Meleagris gallopavo | reverse complement strand
TTTCTTCAATGAAAAAAAAAAAAAAGAATGGTTATGTTGTCCTATCCCTCAGAATAAAATCACAGTGTGAGGATTATACAAGCTTACAAGCTTGTTTGGTTTTGTTTTTGTTTTTTTTGGTTTGGTTTCTGTCATGGTGTAGGCTACAGATGTTATGGATGGTAAAGTCAAATTCAACCTGCATTCCACTGTAGTCTAATGATGTGTAAAATCTCACCCATTCATTCACAGCATCATTTGCTCCAATAAGCTTTGCAATCAAGGCCAAAGAAAATGACCTTCTTCCTTTGGAGAAGAACCGTGTCAAATTAGATGATGACAGTGATGAGGAGGAAGAAGAGGGC
>NW_011098906.1:0-469 GCF_000146605.3 Meleagris gallopavo | reverse complement strand
CTAAACCTTATCATGGACTTATACTCAATAAACTACAATCAAAAAAGCAACCCACAGATAGCTTGTCATTAATCCAAATAGTCCTATTTTTATTTATCTTTGCTTCTCGGTGCCTCCTTCCTATAACAGTTCTGTGGCAGGAAGACATTCACAGCCACAGCCACTTCCCAGGGCTGACATGTGGACAGCTGTGTGCAGTCAGAAGGATGTGGGCAGTGTTGAGAGCTGGGAGATGAGGGACTGGGAGCAAGGCGGGGAGTGAGGCATTTTGAAGAGCACTGAGAGAGCAGGCACTTGAAAAATTCAGCCCACTTTATAAATAAGTAACTGCTCAAGACAAGAAGCAGAAGCTTGTGATAGTAAATATCTGCTTGCTCTGTACTGGATTAGGACACATTACACTCAACATCACATCAGCACATCAGCATGCAGTTCTGCACTTTGCCACTGCTGCTCTCCAGGAGCTGTT
>NW_011098905.1:0-482 GCF_000146605.3 Meleagris gallopavo | reverse complement strand
AGCCTGCAGCTCAGCAGTATGTGGAGGAATGGGCACAGGGTGGTGCTGAGCTGAGGCACCACAAACCACAGCAGCAAGAACACGTGTCCTGCTGGGCAGATCAGGGCACTGAAAAAAATCATTGCACTGCAGACAGAAACCAGAATGAGCCACTTGTTTTTCAGACACACTGTTTTTAATGCAGCTGTGAAACATCATAGGTATGAAAACTGGAAAGGAAGATAGGGTGGGGTGAGGATGTTTAAAATCTGTAAGAGCAGGGAAGGTTTTTCAAGTGTATTATCTTTTCATCTGAAGATCTGTGGCAATACTCCCTTGGAAAACAGCCATCAGTGTGAGGCACAGGGGAACACAGTGGCCTGAAGAACAGAGGGTAAGCCATGCCGTGTGGCCATAAAATACTTATGTTTTGAAATGATGCTGTGCCCCACACTCCCAGGGAGCCAGCTCATGTGGTGGGCGTGCAAATCCTCCACTTGGTG
>NW_011098904.1:0-508 GCF_000146605.3 Meleagris gallopavo | reverse complement strand
CAAATCCAGCTGTATGGAGACCTAGATTCACTGTCCACCCTCACCTAGAGAGTTTTGGCTTTGTCCTTTATGGTCACACTCGAAAAGATGGTTCTGAATGTGGTGTATCAACCTGCTTGCCTCTGATGAAACTGTGACTGTTCTTACAGATGAATGAACCTGCATGTTTTTGTAAGAGCTGCAATCAAAGTGTTGTCAGGCTCCCTAGGGCATTATTGCTCAGTAAAGACATTTCAGAGACTGATTCTTCACTAACATTTCAGCAAAAATATAGAAATTGTATGGCACAAATCCCAGTGAAAATGGAATCAGAAACAGTCACATGTTCTCATCTCTCTAGTGTACCAGGTGTAGATATACATGCTGAGCAGAGCTAACACTGCACCAAGAGGGGGCAGTGAAAATTCTGACAGTCGTCGTGCTAGGTGAATGAGGTTTAATTGCTTCCCTTGTGGCAGCATTAGTGAAATGCTGGGAAATATACTTACTTTCCATATTTTGCAGTCAG
>NW_011098903.1:0-475 GCF_000146605.3 Meleagris gallopavo | reverse complement strand
ACAGTAGGAGCAGCTGGTCCTGCAGCTTCGTTACAATGTGAATTTGGAGGTAGAGGATTTGAAAATTAGAACACTTTCAAGTGAAAATGGCAAAATTAGTGACACTTGATGCCCTTTTGTATGTCTGAGCAGTCTCTTTAGCACCATGTGCCTCTGCTTCATAGAAAGACCATATCTGGAAAAGACAACAGATAGAGCATCCACCTAGGTGCCTCCTTCTGGGGAGATGTGAATTTCATCTTACTTAATGAAAGACTGATTGAGTTTTGACAATTCCTTACGAGTAGTTTTTGCAGTATGTACAGATGGTATTAGTGTGTTCTTTGCAATAACATCAAGTGTAGGATTGGATGGGAGAGGGCATCTTTCAGATAATGTCAGTGTGGCCTGTGAAGGAGAAAAAGTTCTGCATCTTTGCCTGTCTCCATATCCAGTCAGCCAAGTCTGTTTGATTCCTCTTTCTCAACAAAATGCT
>NW_011098902.1:0-329 GCF_000146605.3 Meleagris gallopavo | reverse complement strand
CTCGTGCTGAAAAACACTGTTGGGAGAGTTCAGGCTGGAAAATATGCACGCCTGTACCAAGTGCATGCATCCATGCCAGCCTCTTCCAGAAGACCATGGTGGTCCAGGTCGTAATTTATTCTCCAAGAACAAATGTGATTACTGATCATTTGCTGTGTCATCTATGCTGTTTTCATTTTTTTTAAAATAAATATTTCTTAGCACAAAACATGCCTCATTCTAGATGTGCTGCACTGTCATTGCTGTGGTGGCAAGCAAGCCGTGCTGCAGCTCAGCATGGTCACTTATTGCTGAAAATCTCAGTACCTAAATACATGGTGAGGGATGCT
>NW_011098901.1:0-395 GCF_000146605.3 Meleagris gallopavo | reverse complement strand
CATGACATTGACTCAGACATTTCAATCTGGTGCCAAGGAATAACCTGGTCTTGAGTCTACAGCAGTCTTTTAGAAATGCTGAAAGAACAGATAATAGCTACAATCAAGCTGGACTCAAAAGGAACACTGTGGATTGCATTCAATTGCTATGAGATAGCCTGAAATGGCAGATAATACAGAGGGTACAGTGAAAAGAAGATGGAAGAAAGCAATGAGAAAGAGCACATAAGTATTTCAGAAACCTAGGGAGCAGAAAGACAACCCCTTTTGGCATAGAAAAGAATACTCTGTGTACCTGATCAATAACTTTAAGTATAGCAATTTCAAAGAGCTCTAAGCAGTCTGCAGAACAGGCAGGCTGGCACATAACTAGCTCAGCTAAAAAAAAATTAACT
>NW_011098900.1:0-380 GCF_000146605.3 Meleagris gallopavo | reverse complement strand
GATGAGCGTGTGAGCTGTGCATGAGTCAGATAAAGGACAAACACAGAATTGCACAAAGAATGCAATTACAGAAAGATGGAGGGAATATTCTAACGAGCTCTTTAATGTTGAAATGGATAAAGGCAAACAAACAGCAAATTTCCAGTCAGCTGAGCTTTTTGTGGAAGAATCAAGAGGCAGTCACAACACTCAGGAACAATACGGCACCAGGTGCTGATAATGTTTCCACTGAATTATTAAGAACAGGAGGGGATATGCTAACTCCAAGACTATAAAAGCTAATGTGTGTTAATTTGGTGATGTGAAAATAATGTAGAGAAATGGGTAAGAGCAAGTGTATGTCTGTTTTTGAAACAGGATAAAGTGAGACCTAAGGGCTC
>NW_011098899.1:0-380 GCF_000146605.3 Meleagris gallopavo | reverse complement strand
CTAATTGTCAGGTGCTCAACTGATTCTTCGTTAGGATCCCCAAAGGCATTTCAGAATTGCTTTCACAGTAAGAATTCATCTGAATTTTTCCAGAAAGTGATCAGGACATGCACTTAGTGAAGCTACAGACCATCCTCCAGTAGGAAAGAGAGATACCTACTTTGATTAGATGGAGTGACTTTCTGAGGCAGCCAGCCCACTGTTTATGGGGCAAAACGTGCAGAGTAAGACTTCAAGGCATCTCACTATTTTCTTGAATTATCTGAAGATAAATATTGTTAATGAGATTATTCTCTTTCACGGTGTAGAGATGACTATACAACGCAAAAAGTAATGTTGGCCATGGGAATCAGCTACTGAAAAAGAACAAAAATAAAAGC
>NW_011098898.1:0-452 GCF_000146605.3 Meleagris gallopavo | reverse complement strand
GACCTCAAATCTTTTAGAAAACAGTGGTATTCTGTTTGTCTGGAAGTACCTCACAAGCTGGTGAATCAAGTTAGAAAAAGATGCTTGTTCACCATTAGTCAGTGAGCTCCCTAGCTGTGACAAAGGTTGGGGTGTTTAAAACCTGGATAATTTGAGAGAAGTTATCTGTACTATGTTAAAAAGGAGTAATGAATTTCTCTAGAAATTGCTATGAAGACTGAAAAATATGCAGCATTTAATATTGTAGGAAAAAAAAGAACAAAACTAATAATTGCGATAGAATGGTTTAAAACTAAATATGAGGGTAATTTTATACTCAGTTCTTGATTACTTTCATGTAAAGATTAAAAAAAAATTAAATTGAAAATGAGAATTTTCTTTCCACAGCTATTAACACAACAAGTGAATTAAAGAGAGAGAAAAAAAACCAACAAAGCATTGGCTCAAGCAAC
>NW_011098897.1:0-355 GCF_000146605.3 Meleagris gallopavo | reverse complement strand
TAGGAGCCGTGGGCTGAAGCTCTCAGGAATGCTGAAAAACACCCCTCTATGGGCAGCAGAGGTTGGGTAACTCCTGCCTGGCTGCCCTGATCCAGGCATGAGTCGGGAAGGGTTTACAGTGCCCTATTGCATCGCTGGTGTTACAATTAACTGCTGTGTGCCTGGGATAGAAAGGCTGTAAAAGCCTCTCTTGTGCCCCCGACTCCTCTGCAGGTAGATGTGTGCTGTGTAGACGGAGCTCTAGGTCTGTAGTATGCAATTATGGTGTTCTAATAAGTGTCTGCAGGCTCAGCACGCTTTGCAGTGACATTAAGAACATCCTGGTGCCTTCTGGTGAAAGCCATGTCTGCTTGGT
>NW_011098896.1:0-446 GCF_000146605.3 Meleagris gallopavo | reverse complement strand
CCTACTTTGGAAACTACATCTTTACAGTCTTTCTGGAACCTCTAGAAAACACACCAAGAAAGCCTTGCAATACTAAAATTTTAAGTACACTATTTTGCTTACACAGTATTCTAGTTTTGTTTTTTTTTTTTAAAATTTTCTATTTTTTACCATTCCATTTCATCTCTCAGTTCTGGAAGGACCCCTTTCTAGATACAGTCTGAACTTTTTTCCAGAGTGGTCCAAGCACGTAACCCAGTGGAGGTGGGGGCTTTGCCCACTTACTCGTACACCTGCTGTCTGTACATCTTTCCCTTTACACCTCCCAAGACTGCCGTCGCTCCCTCCTTGGCAGTTTGGAGGGCGCAGATGCTCCGAGCACACAGACAGCAGTGCCATTCCCAAACTGGCTGCTCCCTGTGGTTTTCTGGCCAAATCCATTAATCAGGCCTGATCCGGGGAGCCCG